>NW_004797390.1:628512-650430 GCF_000002075.1 Aplysia californica
GGGGGCTTGTTGTAAGTTCTTCTGAACTGACCCCACAATATTTATTAAGAGAATACTTGTCATACTAATTGTGAGGCAAGCTGGCAAAATGAGTTACTTCTCACAATCCATAAATGGAACTATTTGCCAAAACTAGACACTAACTAGTGACAAATTTGTAGATTTTTTATGGACGCCATATTCTTTAAGTATAACATGCCCTTTAATATTTCATACTTATAAATTGTAAAACTTTCACCCATAAGTATAAGTGTGTTGTATCTATTTCCCATAGGGTTCAAATCCGAGAAGTAACTCATTTTGTCAGCACGCTTCACAATTCATTGTTATGAATGAACAACTAGTGATTTTTAGAGATGTAAAGGAGAGTATATTTTTGTATGTGTCACAACGCCCTGGAATCGGGCACTCGTCAATTTTTGGGCATGTGGAGTTATTGATTATATCATTTTGAAACTTGTTCATTTGTCTTGCTTTCTATGGAAAAAATTATCCAGTTATCTTGTACACAAAAATATTTGCGATTGAAGGAGGTAGGGTTTGCCTGGTTTCATAGGTAAACTGAGTGGGAAATGGCCACCAAAGTTTAGTTATTTCCTTAACTTGAGAGTTAGATGAAACAAAATTTAGATTATTTGTGCCTTTAATCAACGTTTTTCAGTGCAATCCACACAGGAATGTGTTCTTTAATGTATGAAAGGTGTTGAGCCAAAAAAACAAAAGTTCGATAAAAATTCCCAAACCTGCGGGGGAAAATGCCAGTTTCTTCAGTTTCATTATTTGAAGAGCGCCTGATTTCACCGCAATTCCTCACATATTGTTTTGCAGGGCCCTGGACCTAGGAGGGTTCGGCAGCACCAATCGTCAGTTGATCCTCAAGAGTAAGTGTGGCCCGTGATGTTGCTGATTGCAAGTCATTTTACTTTAAGTATTAAGTTTCCTTTCCAGTAAATATACTAGAATGTGTACCCCCTGGAGCGGTGCTACTGACTGAAGTGTTTTTAGGCCATTCCCAAAGGGGGGACATTAACCTGTTCTTATGCGCAGTAGAATTGTAAATGGGCTGATTCATCGATGTCATGCTTATAACTGTGCCTGAACTGCAACAGGGAACTCCTGCTTTTTCTTTCCTAATCCTTACTATCTTCATTTCCTCTACTTCTTTTCTTGTGACCCGCTATTTCCGGGGTGCCTTGATAGTCGAAGCAGACTTTGTGCTGTTGAAGATAGAGAGGTGAGCAGAGTAAGTCTGATTCCCTGAAGGACTTCTCTGTTGACATCCACCCCTTGGCTTTTGTTAAATGTTTTTCAGTATAACTCACCTAGAAATGTGTTTTTATGACCAATGACCTTAAAAGATTTCGAACCCCCCAAAAGAAAAATTATGACATTGCCAAACGGGCTTTAAATTGGGGGGGGGGGGGGGTATTATTTTGACGAGCTCCTTTTGTCTTTATCCTTGTCAATGTGATAGTACCTTTGGAGGAATCTATGTCTGCTTTTCTGTAAAGTGGAGTCGCTTTAATTTTTTTTTAAATTTATATTTTTTTGTCCAACGTTGCAGGTGTAATGGTCAATCTGTTCATGCGTTGTAGAGCAGAATATCCCTGTGTGGTGTATTTTCTTTAAAGGTGCATGTGTACTTGTAAGGGTTTCTATTTAATATTGAGAGTTTCCCTTTAGCTTGTCTCCAAAGCGGAAAGTCCTGGTTCGAGCCTTGGTTCGGACACAGATTTTTTTCGCCCCCTCCTACCCACCCTGCTGTAATGAGTGCCTGACTTCGAGTTGGGGAAGTAAAGGCGGCGTGGAAAGGAACTGGCCACCCTACCACAATATGACGCAGGCCCAGGATGTTGCCCCACTAACAACATAATCACCAATGTCCAGATTGGATGCTGGAACAACTTTACTTTTTAACTTTACCTTTAGCTCAGTTGTCACACTACAGTGCTCCAGGATTTCATTGGAATCCCCAACTGGGCATTCTTAAAAGTCGTGTTGGGTAATTTTCAAGGCCCACGGGACTCTTGTCTTGTTGATGATGGACGTTAAATTAAATTCTTAGGACCCTCGTAGATACCCTTACGCTATATAAAAGGAGTTATGTGTCATGATGTGCTTGACGTTGGCATCTTTTTGGTGAGACGTTAAAGTTTGTTTCCTTTCTTTCAGTTTGTGAGCTGTATTGTGAAATTGGTTCAGACCCACAAAGGATGAAGGTAATCTCTCAAACTATTTCTTTGTTAAGTTTTTTTTTCTTCAGAATTCTACCCAAGGGTTATGTATTTCATTAAAAGTATACTTATGGCATGAAGTATTTTAATTTAAGGCTGTTACAAATAAATTATCCTTACGTATAAGTTCGTCTCTTTCGATTTACTTTAAAAAATTAAATAAGGAAGAAAATAATTTTAGAAATAAAGTGTTGTTTTTTTAAATTTCGTACTCTCCCCTCAAACAGTATTTACATCAGTCACATTTATTCATCTGTCAGTCTGTGCCTCAGAGATACAAAGGTGAAATCAACATGTCCAGAAAATGTTTCCTTGTTGTTTCAGTAATATTTTGTGAGAGTACTATTCTTTCCTTGAAAAATGCAATTTTCCGTCTTCACACCACAGGCACATACTTGGTTGTCTCTCAGACTTGTCTGTCTGTTTTGTTGATTTTTTCAAATTTTGTGGCCTCTTTCTTCTCTTTGTCACCAGTACTGGCTTGATAAATGCGAAGAGTTCTTCCCAAAGAGTGAAATAGTCTTCAATTTAAAGGTATGTTGATTGTGTTATAACTGAATTTTTGTCATGTCATTACGTTTTTAATCTGACTTGTGTGTGCAATGGATTAGGCCATTCCCAAAGGGGGGACATTTCTCGTTCAAGCACAGTAGAATTGTAAATGGGCTGATTCATGTCATGCTCATAACTGCCTGATCTACAACAGGGAACTGCTGCTTTTCCTTTCTTAATCCTTACTATTGTCAATTTCCTCTACTTCTTTTGTATGTCTGTCACTCTGTTGTGACTTGCTATTTCCGGGGTGCCTTTATAGTCGAAGCAGACCTTGTGCTGTTGAAGCTAGAGAGGTGAACAGAACAAGTCTGATTCCCTGTAAAGACTTCTCTGTTGACACCCACCCCGTGGCGCTCATATGACCTTATGCAGTTGCGAGCGCCGTAAAACCCTCTACTATAAATAAAACTATAAAAATGGATCAGTAGTTTGTAATATGCGCAACAAAACCCAATCGGTTAACTGAGCGAAAATGGTGTTTGTTTTGAGATAAATTCTTTCTTTGTGTTCTTAGCTTCACACGTGTGTGCGTTCTATATTTACTGAACACATGTTTGTCTTTTTTGATGTTAGTTATTTAAGCCCTTATCGAAATGTTGCATTTTATTTGCAGAGCAAGATTGCCTCTTCCAATGCCTCCGGAGACAGTGTTGAGATGGAGAGTTTGATTACTTCAGAGCTGGCAAGTGCTTCTCCCCTCCCCTTTTTACTTTCTACATATTCAAGTTACTTGATCATAAATATTTTGGCTCAAAGATGTATGCTATGAAGTGTTTCATTCGTTCAAATTTCATTAATAGTTTGATAAATATTGCAAATATGGAGACAAGTGAGTTATTAATACTACCTCATATGTAAGTCCTTTGGCTTTGCTTAGCATATATCCCTTTTGAAGAAAAAACTTTTTACCCCTGTCACTTGGGCTAAAGCCTGACATAATGTACAGGTTAGTTATCTTAACAGTATAGTTTTGCTTGGACACTTGTGTCCTGGAGCATCTAAAAGTTGACAAATAAGAAAATTAATTACATTTTATTGATACGTGTACAGTGGACAGCCACCGTTGTAAGACAAGAACCTGTACAAAAGGGCACTTCCTTTTTCCTCCCTTACATTTTTTTTTTTTTTTTTTACATTAAATGAAACTGTAAGATGGCCACCTATCTGATATGGGCTTTTTTCCCCTCGACAGTGGAAGGGCTGCCTATCATTGTGAATTTGGAGAAATTGTTACGATTTTTGTTCAATTTTACGAAAATCTGATCGTAATACCCCTAATTCCAATTTTTTTTTGAAATTTCGGATATCTCACCCAACCGACTGCTTACCTTCCCGCTATATAAGGAGAGACAAACACACCCAGACTCGGACAGACTATGTCACAGGCAGATGTAGCATCATCACTATTGCCTTTCTCACCCTGCCTCAGGGTATAGGCCACGGACAAACACAAACCAGACTCGGACAGACTATGTCACAGGCAGATGTATCATCACCACTATTGCCTTTCTCACCCTGCCCCAGGGTATAGGCCACGGACAAACACAACCAGACTCGGACAGACTATGTCACAGGCAGATGTATCATCATCACTATTGCCTTTCTCACCCTGCCCCAGGGTATAGGCCACAGACATACACAACCAGACTCGGACAGACTATGTCACAGGCAGATGTATCATCATCACTATTGCCTTTCTCACCCTGCCCCAGGGTATAGGCCACGGACAAACACAACCAGACTCGGACAGACTATGTCACAGGCAGATGTAGCATCATCACTATTGCCTTTCTCACCCTGCCCCAGGGTATAGGCCACGGACAAACACAACCAGACTCGGACAGACTATGTCACAGGCAGATGTAGCATCATCACTATTGCCTTTCTCACCCTGCCCCAGGGTATAGGCCACGGACAAACACCTTCCACCTTTCTCTATCCCGGGCTAGCCTCTTGATTTTATTCCATGTCTTCCTACTTTTCTGTACATCGATTTCTGTGATTCTCCTCCAGGTTCCACGCGCGGTCTTCCCTTTGATCTCTTACCCTGTGGGTTCCAATCCAGGACAGATGTATAACTTTCACATTCTTTTTGCATTGAGCCCTTTTGGTCGCTCTGTGCCACTTTGCCCTTAGAAAAAACAGAAGATAATAGAAGTCCCAAAGCCAAGAGTAAGGCAAACATTAAATTGACAAGGTAGTATAAAATTTCTGGCCTTTTGCGTTGTGGGCGACAGCTTTGGCCAATGAGAGAATTTTTGAAAACAGGATATTTGTTTGAATATTGAAACCGTTAACCGTGGTAGGTGTGTGGCATGATGTTATGTATTCTGTAGTTCCAAAGATTTCTTTGGGGTGTTTTTTTTCCTACGCGTATTTGATTTTTTTTTGTATTGTGTGTTCTATGAATTTCATATCATCTCCAGATAAAGCGACCTACAGACCTGAATCTGCGAATCAAGCTGCTCAACATCTATACAGAGAGTCAGAGATATGAGGAGGCTTACAGTGCTGCTGTCAGTACAGATCTCACCACTGCCTTTGTGGGCAGTTTGCATTGGTTTGAGGTTTTGGTGTCTGTGTTCCAGGTAGGTGTCCTTTTGATTAGCACTTTTTCTCACACTTTTCACTGTTTCGTTTTAGTGGTGGTTGTAAAAATTACTCCACTGAGTACAGTCAAACCTGCCCTGACGGCCACCTCTATAAGAAGGTCACCTGTACAAACGGCCACTTTCCATTTTCCCCCTAGCGTTTTTTCTACTTAATTTAACTGGGTAAAACGGGCACCTGTACAACGCGGCCGCGGCCACCATATTTTAACACACAACCCCTATCACACTAAGCAATAACACCTGTCTTAGGCGGCCACCTTAGTGACTCCATTACGTTTTGTCATAAATTGTGCATTGGCCCGTGGCGTGGTGGGCGAGCCGTCATAATTCAACCACCTGTCGTTGTTGTTAGGTAGTCCCTCCAACCGATCATGTTGCGTAGGCCCCTCCCACTGTTGACCAACAGGTACCGATTTTCAGCTTCCGGTGAGGTAAGCGTGTGATCCCTCATAACCCATAAGCCCCGCCCAGAACTCGTACACAAATCGTAAGTGAGATGAGTGGTCACTGTTTACCCAGTCTGTAACAAAGTAACAATAGACGTCAACATGAACTTGCGACAGAAGCGTTGATCGTTCTCGTAATGGTGGCGACCCTAGTGTTTGTTCTAACAAGGCACTCAGTCTTCCTCGTCTGACACATTTCGTTTTATTGTCACCCTTGCGCAAAATCATCGACAAAATAAAAATTACATACAAAATACAAGCCAACAAAAACAATGCGGCTACTTTCGATTGGGACCTCAGATGGGAATGGTTTGTTTTCTTCATCTTGATTAGTCCTGCCTAAGACGGCCACCTGTCTTATACGGCCACTTTTCTCCTTGACAATGGGTGGCCGTCTTACACAGACAGGTTTGACTGTAATTTGAAAATCAGAGAGTTTCTTCAAATGGTCTAAAACTATCGATGTTCCACTGCAGTGTGGCCTCAAATGACTCTTTCGGTAAGAATGTGAATTCTTTCTCTGTTTGAGTTGTTTGGAAGAGGAAGGGAAAATTGACTTTTCTGTTTAGACGTATAATTTTTGGGACTTAAAAAAAAAAAAAAAAAGTCTATGGGAATTCAGATAAATAAGGGGTTCACAGGTTTGGTTTTGCAAAATTCACGTGTGGTTGATGATATTAATGCCAGATGACGAAGGATGGTTGAACTGTGACTAAAAATGTAGTGGTGGTAGTTAGCTTGTTGTGATAAGCTCTTTGATGCCTTGTTGTGATAAGCTCTTTGGGTCTACTCTTTTTCTTTTCTTTTCTTAAAAAAAAACCCAACACATTTTTTTGTTACTTTGCAAGATTTCTATCTCATATGTGCTAGTTTTATTTGATGCTATTTAAAGACAGTGAGTGTTGATTGGTGTATATTCCGCACTCATCACACTATGAGATAACACCGCGGGGCGATGCCACTGACTGAAGTGTCTTTAGGCCATTCCCAAAGGGGGGACATTTTTCGTTCTAATGCACAGTAGAATTGTAAATTGGCTGATCCAACAATGTCATGCTCATAACTGTGCCTGAACTACGACAGGGAACTGCTGCTTTCTCTTTCCTAATGCTTACTATCGTCATTTTTTCCTCTACTTTTTTTTGTGTGTTTGTCACACTCTTGTGACCCGCTATTTCCGGGGTGCCTTGATAGTCGAAGCAGACTTTGTGCTGTTGAAGCTAGAGAGGTAAGCAGAGTAAGTCTGATTTCCTGTAAGGACTTCTCTGTTAACATCCACCCCTTGGCGCTCATTTGACCTTATGCAGTTGCGAGCACCGTAAAACCTCTACTAAAACAAAAAAACACGGAGATGGAGTTACAATTTGATGTCTAAACTCCTCAGGGCTACTCTAAACAAGTGAAGAGTGCAAAAGAAGACCGAGACTTTCTTCTACATTATATGCATGTCCTTCGCAATGTGGCGTTCCTCCAGTTGTCTTGCAAGGATGTTCAGAGTTGTAGTCGAGCTCTTGAAAGGTAAAAAAATCATTTTTAAAGTGCTAAACAATTTTTCTCTTTTACTACTGGACTTTAAGATGAGTCAGATTACCCCGGATATAAGACTTTCTCATCTAATGTTAAATATGAGTCTAGAAAATGCTGGGCATTCTTAGTACCTTTGTTATTTACATGATTACTTGCTAGTAAAAGGAAATGAGTCGACGGAAATTTCTCACTCATATCTTGAATGTCTCCGATAAACTTTTTGCCCCACCCCCCATGGGTTGGTGGATTTACTTCCATGGTTGTTGGTTTGAGAAAGCTTGAGAACATTTCATTCATCATGTTGTTGTTTTTTAACAGTGAACACCTTTCAATCTTTTTAAAATTTGTGTTTAGAATATTTTTTTTCTCCCAAATATCATGTTCATAAAATGATTGGAAACCCTACACCTTGCCACAAGAACTGAGAATCAATCACTGAATGCACCATAAGTAGCAATGCTGTCACTTGGCTCTCTTAGGTTTGACAAGGAGTTGAAGGTGGCAACATCTCTCAGGAATGAAGACGAAGCATGGACTTCATTTGTGAAGGAAATGAAAGGTCAGATCTACTACCTGGCTGGCCTGCTGCTTCTGAAACGATCTCACAGTGTAAGTTGCGTTATTTGTCTCTTTGATTTTGGCTGTTTATTTCAGGGGGACTGCCGTTGATTTTCGACTCTGGGGGAGTTTTGGGAATAGAATAGTTAATAAGTCTGGTTGAGGCCTTTTGCTGGTGTTTACAGTGTTTTTACAGTAATCTGCCGCTCCATATTGCTGTAATAGCCACTACATCAGTTTCAAGAATCTTACCTCCTGGGTTTCGGGGAAAGAGTCGTCCACTGTCACATTCAACTGGTCGCTTTTAAGCACAAGGGGGCTGTCCCGAAAATTGCTGTTTTTGAGAAAATTGAAGATAAAGTTTTTGGAGCCTTGTTCAGTTTCTTTACTAGACAAGGAGGGTTTTCTCTATAACCAAACAAACATAGGCACCAATGAAACCAAACTTGTCCTATAGGTAGGGCTATACCCACTTTTGGTGTAGGTCAAGATTTCTGGAAACCCTCCGAAGTCTTTAAAAGAAACCAAATCTAGCCTCAACTTACCACATAGATGGTTTCATAAGGCTTGTATTGCCTTTAACAATTCTCTGTTTAGATTCATGTCATTTTGGTGACTGGTAATAATGTGGTTCAAAGATGACAAACTTTTCCAAAGGGGACTTCAAAATTTTGTGAAAATATATGTAACCTTTTTCTTTTTCTTTCTAGTCAGCATGCCCTATGTGTGAAGGTATTTTTTATGAACCTGAAATTTGTCATAAGCATAAATAACACCTTTCTTTCTCAAGGTTGGAGGAAGATGTGTCTTTTAAATTGTTTGCTTTTCTTATGCCTCTTATGTTGGTTTTTGTCATTTTACCGTTATGAAGCTTGGTAATTTTCTTTGACCATCTTCTGTAGTGTCAGGCCTGCCAACCTTCCCGATTTTGTCAAAAAATTTCCCGAATCAGATGTGCTACTCCTGACTTCCGGATAGCAGTCTTGATTTCCCAATTTCGGAGCTGCACTATATCATAATATTATTACAATTATTTGCGCGAAAATGACGAATGAAATCGACGATACCGCAACTCGTGTGTTGCTGAAATATCCAGATTAGTTGTGCGTCCTTTACTGTTTGGCAGTTCGGCTACATACCATGGTCAACTAAACCTGGCGACCGAATTTGCACTCTATGTTTGCTCGATCCTGACTCGGTTCCTCCTTGTTGGCCATAAATACGGAGATCTTTGCGCTAATTTTTCTCTATTTTACATTTTCAAAAGTTGGCAGGCCTGGTAGGGTAATGTTTAGTCCTTTCGCCTTTGCGTGCAGAAGGCGTGAGTTTGATGCCCATATGTGGTAGTAATTCCATCTAGCATCTTTGACTGTACGTTTGCTAGGGTTAGGTCCTGACAGGCAGAGTTGAAGTGGCCTGCATCTTATATAATCTATTATTGGTGTTGTGGTAAAACATTTACTATCAAGGAATATTGTATTTCTTTTGATTGGGAAAAGGCACTATTCCCTCTTCATTTGTTTGTTTGTTTGTTTTTTTTCAGAATGTTATTTCAGTCATGTTTAGACTGAGGACAAGGCATTTCTTGCCTTTTCCACCAAAAAAAAATGCTCGAGCGTTTTTTTCTTTTCATAGGGTGCTATTTCCTGGCAAGAGGGAAATCAGTTGGGTGGAGCGTGCTTTCTGGCAAGTAGTGTAATCGACCCCCTGGATGCTCAGTGCCCCTGGTTTGTCAGGGCACCGCAGAACTACAGCAAGTTCTACCAATGGTGGTACCATCAGAGCTATGACAGGCTCTCTCAAGTCGGTGAGTTCTTACAAACTACTTGGAAGTGGGTGGTTGGCGGGTGCTCTGGTGTGGTTTGCCTCTGCTGCTTCTTCTTTCCTATCAAACGTCTATCGTCTTTTATCTCCCCCTCCTTCTTTTTTGTGTTTGTTACTATCTTGTAACACCTCTAATCTTCGGCACTAATATGACCTTATTGTGTTGCAAGTGCCTTAAAACTCTTACTAAAACTCAACAAAAAAAATCACTGTGCATGCAGGATGGAAAAGAAAAACGCCTGTCGTAATCAAGAGTATCAGGTCACATGTGCCCACCAGGCGTGACCCGACACTGTGCACACACTCACACACTGCTGATATCAGGGATGGAAGTTTTCCGTAAATTTACGGAAATCCGTAATTTTGATTTGCGGCATCATTTTCCGTAAGTGGGACCCAGCCTACTTTCAGTGGTGAGTCATTCTACTATGTATGTACTGATCTACAGTTGAATAAGTGTATTCTTCCAAATCTGTATACCCCCGCGACAAGTTCAGTAAATTTTGGACTGGTCAGTTTCCGTCTCTGTGGTATAAGTACAGTCGAAATTGTCGAAGGCGGCGACCAGGTTGTCTTGGACTGTTGGACGCCTTACTCAGTGTCATTGAAATGTTAAAAAGGGCCAGGGGGGAATTTGAAGTGGTCATTTGTACATGTGGTTGTCTTATTTGTAAGATCATGCAGCGACAGATATGTACCTCCAAAAACAAAGAAAGAAAGATATAAAAGAAGTTTTTTACCATCTAGCATAAGGCTTTTGTCAGAATGAGCACAGATGTGTGTTGCTCTTAAAGTATGTATCTGCATGTAACTCCAAAGGTCTAGTATTTAAATTCCTGCATGTGGTTGAATGATGCATTTGATATGTACATTTTGTCAGCTTTACTTCTCCTTTCATTTTGAATTTTAATGAGAGTAATATATATGATTTAAATTTTTTAATGTATACCTGCATGTGTTTTTATGGTCCTGTACAGCCAAGGAAAATTTCCCTCTGGGATAATAAAGTACTATCTTATCTTATCTTATCTTATCTTATCTTATCTTATCTTATGCAGGTTGCTGTTAGAGCAGGTTTCACTGTAATTTGGTTTAACTTTTTTTTTTCTTTTTTTTTCTTTTTTTTTCCCCCTTCTTCAGGTCACATGTTGCAGCAGCTCTCTCAGAGTGACATTGTGCAGTGGAGCAAGTCTGTCAAGCAGCGCACCATGACTGCCACGGGACATCAGAAAATCTTCAGGGCGCTGTACTCGCTGCAGGATCAGGAAGCTAAGCAGGAAGACTTCTTTCTGTACTCGACCGAGGACTTGGTTGGTGGTCCTGCTCTGCAGGAGCCTTTGTCAGCGCGGCAGCTCGTGGACATCGACAGAGGTGAGTTTCACTTGTGTCTAGACACCATCCCCCCCCCCCCCCCCCCCCCCCCCAAAAAAAAAACAGCGGCAGGAAATGTTACTTTGTAAAGCGTGTTGCTACACAGTTTTGAATAAGCTGGAGATAAAAATCTTCTGTGTTACGCAAAATGTATGTCTTGTTTTTATTTGACCACTAGTATAGCTGAAAGTCTTAAATAACCGCATCTTTTATGCTCATTTAAAAACACATTTCTGTGTGGATTCTGCCTTTGGGGAAAATGATAAATAAAGATGCAAAAACTATAGATTTTCCGTTTCCAAGGACTCTCAAGCTTTGGAAGTCATCAAACTTTGGGGGTCATTTTCTTAATAATTTTGCCTCTGAAAGTAGCCAACCCCCACCTCCTTCAATCGCAAATATCTCATTTTCTATTAAAGATAAAACGGTATTTTTATTATCCAAAGCAAGGCAAGTAAACAGGCTTTAAGATGATACCAATAACTCCTGACGTCAAGAAATTGATGGGCGCCTGATTCCAGCATGTCCTTACACTTATTGCCTTGTTCCGTGCTTCGGTATGTCTGCCTGCAGGAGTGGGTGGTTGGCGGGTGCTCTGGTGTGGTTTGCTTCTTCTTTCCTATCAAACATTTATCGTCCTTTTCTCTCCTCCTTTTTTATGTTTGTTACTCTCTTGTAACACCTCTAATCTTCTGGCGCTCATCTGACCTTATGCAGTTGCGAGCGCCGTAAAACCTCTAACAAAACTTTAAAAAACTGCCTGCAGGGTTGGTCAATATGATTATGATAGTTATTAATGATAGCTATATGAACTTGAGTCCAGTTATTTGATTTCAAGTTTCATTTCTCAAATTTAAAAGTCTTAACCCTTTTTTGGGGCAGCATTTGCTAACAGAATCATTCCTACTGGAAACCCGTTAAACAGTTACAGTGTAGAAGTTTCATTTGTGTTTATGTTCCCTCCAGTTGCCTCTCAAGTGCACTTGAACAAGCTGTCCAATCTGGTATGGCTCTGTCTGCAGCGATACTCCTCCGACATGAATGCCCAGCCCAATTGTACGTATTAATTAGTGCCTGCTGACTGCATGCTAGCAACATCTTTTTCTTTTGATTTAAAAAAAATTAAATATGTGAGCTGTGCTGACAAAATGAGTTACTTCTCGCAATCCACAAATCGATATATTGGCCAAAAATGGACACTAGAGTCAAATTTGTAACATTAAAACAATTGATGCCATATTCTTTAAATGCCTTTATTATTTTATAATGAATGTGAATGCTAAAAACTTCACCTATTAGCGTGATGTATTTCTTTCCATAAGGCTCGAATCCGAGAAGCATATCATTTTGTCAGCACGTTTCACATATTATTTCGGGAGAAAATGTTTTTAAAGTGGCAAAGCAAAGTTACCTATTTATTTGTAGGTCATAATTGCCGCAGCCTTGCAAGAGAAAAGATGAATGAAACTGGGTGCAAAGCATTAAAACGTAGAGTTTTGCCGTGAGCCTTGTTATATGACACTTTTATGTTCTAGACATGGAACAGGACTAGGCTGCTTCAATGAAGACTGTTGCCAGTTAAACGGCAAATGGTAAATTACAAAGTTTGATTGGAATTCAATGAAGACTGTTGCCAGTTAAACGGCAAATGGTAAATTACAAAGTTTGATTGGAATTCAATGAAGACTGTTGCCAGTTAAACAGAAAATGGTAAATTACAAAGTTTGATTGGAATTCAATGAAGACTGTTACCAGTTAAACGGCAAATGGTAAATTACAAAGTTTGATTGGAATTCAATGAAGACTGTTGCCGGTTAAACAGAAAATGGTAAATTAGAAAGTTAGATTGGAATTCACTTATAGGGTGAATTGTTCTGTTACTGAATGAGGGTGGGGTTGTTTGTTTTTTAACTATTTTATTTCAAGAGCTCTGACTTTTTTTCACCTGATGAGCAGCTTAAGCATTACAATGCATTAGATCAATCGACTAATAATTTTTTTTCTGTGTTACGGGGCTCGTGAGACTTTCCATCAAATTTTCAGTTGTTTACATGGTTTTATTTGTCAAGAATTGTCTAACTTATAAGTATGTCTTTGACCCTAATAGCCTTGCTTTTTTCACTTATAATTTTTTTAATCTGTCGCATGAGTTGACATGTACACAGGTGAAAAGCTTGTGGTAAATATTGTGATGCTGGCCTGTCTTTAACTTATGAAAAGCAAGATTTTGTATGTTAACTTTTATGAGATATACCTTTGTAATGTAAGTCGCACCTTAGAATTAAAAAATTCTATCTTGACACTTTTGGCTGTTTTGAATTACTAAAACCATGAGGTCAGAAACCAAATGTTCTATGTACTCTATCAAATTCGTTAGATTATTCAGAGTCGTTATCAAGATATTTCAAAGAATAGCATTTTTAAAAAGCTTGACATTTTGTGAAACTCAAAATTTTTCACGTCAAATGTCTCAAAATTAGATCTAGGTACTGAGCAGTAGAACTCAGTAGTTCTGGGGTAGCAAAGTGCTAACTCATTGCACGCAAGTGTTTCTTCTGTCAAGTGCACTTTTTGATTACCTGTATTACTTGTCCTGGGCAACAACGTCATTTCACACCGGACAGGTCCATAAGTGCTGAGTTCCCCCCAGCACCAAAGCCCGCAAGGTATCCATACCGATTGTTCCGGTGGCTGTCTGATTATTGCGACGTCTTTCCTTTCCAGATAATCGTTCCTTTTGATTTGATAATTATGCAATCACAACTTCTTTTTTGTCTTTTTGTCCCGTGTCCTGATTTTGGTGCCCATATTTGTTGGTTACCTAAGAATGTATTGACATTGTGCAAATTGTTATGTTTTCTAGAAAAACCAAACAAGAAAAAGGGGAATTGTTAAGTCTGTGATGATGGTGACGGTGATGGTAAATGTGATGGTGGTCATGATGATGATTATTTATGGGGGCGATGATGATGTTCTGATGTTGCAATCACAACTTTATTGCAGACCACTTCAGTTTGATGGAAAACATCCAGTTCAGCACGAGAAACCTGGATTCCGGGGCCGGGGAGTCATTGTGTCAGCTGGACATTCTAGTGAGTTCCTCAACGTTGTTGGTCTGTCTCTTTATCTGATATCTCCGGCAAGTCGCTCGCTATCTATAGGTGGTTGGCGGGTGGTCTGGTGTGGTTTGCTTCTTCTTTCCCATCAAACATCTATCGTCTCCATCTCCCCTCCTTTTTTGTGTTTGTTACTCTCTTGTAACACATCGAATCTTCGGCACTTATATGACCTTATTGTGTTGCAAGTGCCATAAAACTCTTACTAAAACTAAACTGTCGGTGCCGATGAGCCGCCCCTAGTAGCTCGGTCACATTCCTTTACAGGACTTCGGGGTCAAATTACTTTACGGCAATTGCCAAAGCAGGTCTCTTTAACCATGCAATTTAGAATCACATTCCCACGTAATTCTCTCTTGTGTATGGAAATGCGACCCGACATTTTACGTTCTTAAAACTGCTTGTTTCGTGTCCAACTGATCAATAAAGCATTACCCAGGCGTAGAATTCATTTATCTTTGACTTCCAGGTCAAACTAAAGGCTTCTTAGCTCGTAATTTTTTATATTCGACCCATACCATAATGCAATAAGAACTTCGCATCGGATAGTGGTACCGTCCAGCCATTGTTAAGGACCTCGACTACCGGACGCTTCCACCGTCCAGACATGGTTAAAGAGTTAATCAGATATCCATTCATTAAATGAAGAACTACGTGGGTGAGTCAAAAAGTAATGCAAGTTCGTTTATAACTCAAAGAAAACAGAACGCACTTGTAACTATCATACCTCAAATTGAAGGGAAGCTTCTGAGGATTAGATTTTTATTCCTCAACATAGTCTCCATTTCATTCAATAGCCATTGTCCACCTTTTATTAAGTACACATATGCCAAGTGTGTAAAACTGAGCAGGTTGGTCGTAGGGGTACAGCAGTCTTGATTTCTCCATCGTTTCCATGGTGTTGACCTCGCAATGGTTCTTTTCAAGGACCGAAAAGGCTCGGAAGTCTAAAGGAGCCAAATCAGGAGAATAAGTTGGGTGTGGCAGTGTTTTCCACATTAACGGGGTGATTGTCTCCCTTGTACTGGTACTCGAATGCAGGCGGGCATTGTCATGGTGAAAAAACACTCTTCCCATGGTCAAATTTGGTCTGACTCAACGAAGTCTCGCTTTCAGTCGTTTCAATGTAGGGTTCAGAATTGACAGTTGCTCCTCGTTTTAAAAAAAAAATCTGTTAAAAGCATGCTATGAATGTCCCAAAGCAATATTGCAGTGATTTTTTCTGCTGACTCCTCGGGATGATGTTTCTCTGACTAATGTTTTGGGACACGTCTTCCTCTTCTTCCGGTTCAATACCCAAACGCCTGACCCATCTATATACAGTGATAAAATCTAGAGCTTGGTCCTCGTAAACATTTTCAAGTCTCTTTTGGATGTTATTGGTGGATTCTCCTTCTAAAACAAGAAATTCAATCACTGCTCTTTACCTCTGAAAGAGGGTAGCCATTTTGATGTGACGTCATTTTGGGTCAAAGTTAAAGAAACTTAAATTTTAGCAATTTGAATTCAAAAGTATATGAGCAAGTACTTGTGAACTGAATTTAATTAAATTTGATGCTGAATTGTGCAAAATAACGAACAACTTGCATTACTTTTTGACTCCCCCTCGTATCTAAAAGGTTCTCTGGTTTTGATTTAATGACCAATTTAGGGACATAATGTGTCATTTTTAGATTTCGTACTGAACGAGGGCCCCAGCATAGTGGGTTTACCCTGCTCGGAGTTAAATGTCCCAGTCTTCCGTTGCTTTCTCGTAAGAGTATCTTGTATTGCTAAAAAAAAAAGTATTTTACTTAGTTTGAAACACATTTAGAGAGGCCAGGTTGCATGATGTCTACGTTTAGGTTTGTTAGATAGATAAGTTTTTGTCATTGTAAAGGGCAACATAAGATTCCTGGATTTTTTTTTCACGAAACGCTGAGGGGAAGTGTTTGCCATGGAATGGTTGGCCCTATGTTCTGTTGCTTCTTTAGGTTGTAATTGCTATACAATACCAGTGACCTCAGTGCTTATGTATTCATATCTTGTTAAAGTTGCTTTTGGCAGCTGAATTTTTGCAGCTTTGCACTAGTTACTGAACCTTAACCCCAATAACACTTATTGAACCTTAGGGCCAATTATAACAACAACAACTGCATCGTGTTCAAAGCCCCTCTGTATCAGTGCGGGACTCTCAAGCAATTCATGGAGTCAAGTTTGTTTCTTATACAGTCTATACTTGTCGGTTTTTAGCAGTCAATCCTAGGAAAGGTAGCAGACACTGCTCAGAGTAAAGGCTAAAAATAACTTAATGTAACAAAATTTGAACTCACATCTTCAATGCACTGTTTCACAACGGCAGCTCAGGGCGGTACATTGTTCACAACCCATCTTGGACATTATTGCAATTTGTGGTTGAAGCTTGGGACACGGTTTGGGTGATAAGAGTGACGTGATGTTCCTAAAGTTCTCCTGTCTATCCTTTGAATTACGAAGTTTTCTTATACATTAGATCATAATTATATTTAATTTATTTTAAGACTTTTAAAAAAAGATATTACTTTTTTATTTCTGTGCATCAAAAACTTTAAAATGTTGATTTCAAATTTAGTGATGTCTCAATAATAGTACTGTAATGTTTTCACCAATTTTCATAGCTTTTTTGTAACGTTTACTGAGGTTTTATTTTTTGGTGTGGGTGGTTGGCGGGTGCTCTGGTGTGGTTTGCTTCTTCTTTCTTATCAAACACCTGTCGTCCTTATCTCCCCTTCTTCTTTTTTATGTTTGTTACTCTCTTGTAACACCTCTAATCTCCTGGCGCTCATATGACCTTATGCAGTTGCGAGCGCTGTAAAACCTCAACTTATACTAAATACTTGTTTTTTGGTGCACCATAAATCCTGAGACACAGAAAAAAGCCAGGGGCTGAGCTTTACAGTTCAATTTAAAAAAAACAGTGCCTGTGCAGTGTTACGTAATTTTAAAAAAATTTTTTAATCTAATCTCTTGACAGGTTTTCTTGATAGCAGCAGTGAGGTGTGCTGCGACGGCTGTCTCAGAAAATATCTACCACTGTGACGAACATGCTGGGCGGCCCAAGTTGCTTCCAGTGGCTCTGTGCAAACAGCTTTGCAGTCAAGAACAGGAGGAATGGTGGTCAACAGCTGTCAAATTCTGCACCAACGCTGTCAAGTGAGTTGACAGTGATTTGATGCTTGATGAAAGCAGTATAGCAAAGATGGGGGTTTTCTTCACCCTTTACCTTAGCAGTTATGGCATATAACTGGCTGCGTTCTTTCGTGGGATTTGTTATGTGGTGATAGTATCTTCAAGGGGTTATATCAGCAAAACAGTTTCCATTACTGCTGTTTGCTGGGACATTTCAGTAACCCACTTTCAGCACTCTTCAAGGACCCACGTGCGACTGTTGAGTTCCTGCGTGCTGTCGGCATAGCTGGACGTTTATGATGCCACAGTGCCAGAAGAGAGAGAGAGATCACTGCTGTCATGCTTTCTATTGATATTGTCAATGAGGTTGCCCGGAAGCCTGAATGCTATCTCGTGCTGACTGGCCAACAGCTGATTTTCAGCAGCCCAGTTCGATCGGCTGATGTTTGTTTTCTCAGTGAAAATTGTACGGGAGTAAGTCCCCCTGCTTGGCTGGGGGCAGAATATTTATGCCAATCAAAATAAAGAGTATTGGAGAGTTGTGTCTTTCTGAGAACCGCATACATGGTTTGTTTGTTTGGGTTTTTTTTCTCTTACAGAACTGACTTTGCTCGTCTGCGACGTGTGCTGGTTCGGGGCATTGAAACAGTGCGGCTCATCGGGTCTCATGGCATGTCTGTATCAATGATTGCTCATATTGCCCGGTCTCTCGATGCCAAGGTGAGATTTGTATTAAGTCGTAGTGCACCTTGACGTGGGGCATTATAGTTTAATGTAGAGGGAGTTTAATTGTAACCTAATACGGGGTGCCCACTACGGATGGGGTCGGGCAGATCCCCCGACTTGATCGCCTCAAGAACAAATGTGTTTGTTTTCAGTTTCAGGTGATCGAGTCGGGCGATCGGCCCGATCCCGCCATAGTGGGCACCCCGTATAATGACCTGACACTGAAGTTCCATGTTCTGAGTCAATGTCTTCTGGCTTCAGGCTGTCTTATCACCAAGTTTTGGCTTTAGAACTCTTTGCTTTAATTTAATTATCATATATACAAAAAGTGGAATTCTCCTACCTAGTCGAAATGTTTCACTCAGCTAACTAAAAATTGAAATAAATAGTGCCTTTTTCTTTTGTAAGAATCTGGTGTATTTACTTGAAATAACTGACCCATGGCCTGTTCAAGTTTTGTTTTTCTACAATGTTACAAGGTTGAATTTTGTCTTTTTTTAAATGGCTGCTTATTTCCAAAAAATAAACCTACGTTGTTCTTGTAGAAAGCCAGTCGCTGTAATGCCTGACTACAATGTCCCCAGTTTGAATCCGCAACAGAGCATTTGGAATTTGGGGGGAGGGGGGTGGACTCTCCACTCACTTGGGGCAGTCCTATCGGAGATAGTATTATTAAATTCAAAGGTCCGTCCCCTTAAATTGACTTGGCTGACAGTGTTTGGGTTTTTTTGTTTTAAATCCATGTCATTCATACTAAACAAACAGTGTTGATAAAGCTGAATGTTGATTTCACTTCTGGCTAAAATTTCTGCACAGATACAAAGTCTGAAGGACTCTGAGTATGGCTGCCGATGTCCAGTCTTTGAACTTGCTGCTTTGGAAAACAGGGTGGCTTTCTATTGGGAAAAGGCTAAGAAAGCAATTGAGCTGTTTCAAAGGTATCTGTTATCTTTTAAAAAAATATTTTATGACTTTTTGTATGTTGTAGTCGTTGTCTTCACACAAACACACACACGGGTACTCAATTTGAGTAGTAAGTCTGTTACATTTGACAGGGGACAGAGATACTTGGGCTGGAGTGGGTGGTTGACAGGTGCTCTGGTGTGGTTTGCTTCTTCTTTCCTATCAAACGTCTATCGTCTTTATCTCCCCTCCTTCTTTTTTGTGTTTGTTACTCTCTTGTAACACCTCTAATCTTCGGCACTTATATGGTCTTATAAAATTGTGTTGCAAGTACCGTAAAACTCTTGGTAAAACTAAATACTTGTGCTGGAGAAACCTTCTTGGATTAAAAATTAGTTTTGTTTTTGAAGAGAGATACCAATATCCCTTCTATGTTTATATATATATATATATATATATATATATATATATATATATATGTTTCATAAATTTCTTCCTTTTGTCATTGTAATTTAAGATGGGCTTTTCTCCGTACATTTTCAACTATGTTTTCTGTTCTTGTATTGAAATTCTTTGTACCAAGAAAAGGTTAAAAGATTAAATAGACTTTTTTTGAAATTGCCTAATTGTCACCTCTGTTACGTTCATGCAATTCTTTTATGGCAATGCAAGGGGGCAGGCGTACAGTAAAGGAGTGAGTATGATACTCTTTTTGGAAGTAGTGTTACGTTGTGTCGCCAGTTATAAATGTTTGTTTCAGTAGTCTTTTTTTGTTTTTAATATAGTAGAGGGTTTTACAGCGCTCGCAACTGTACAAGGCCAAACGAGTCCCAAGGGGTAGGTGTCAACAGAGAAGTCTTTACAGGGAATCAGACTTACTATGCTCACCTATCTAGCTTTAACAGCACAAGGTCTGCTTCAACTATCAAGGCACCCTGGAAATAGCAGGTCACAAGAGAGTGACAAACATACAAAAGAAGTAGAGGAAATGACAATAGTAAGGATTAGGAAAGAAAAAGCAGCAGTTCCCTGTTTTAGATCAGGCACAGTTATGAGCGTGACATGAATCAGCCCATTTACAATTCTACTATGCTTGAACGAGAAATGTCCCCACCCCACCCCCCACCCCCTTGGGAATGGCCTAAAGACACTACAGTCAGTAGCACTGCCCCGGGGGAGAACAGTAGTCTAAAGGGAGATGCTTGCGTTTTAGGCTAATGCACGTTTTATTTGGATTCTTATCCTGTTGGGTCATTTCTTTACTTCCCGGGAAGTTTTCATCATATTTTACTTTTTTTTTTCCTTTTTTCTTTTTGTTTTTTTGTATTGCCATATATTATGGTTGAGAGGAAAAAGAGAGGGTTTCGGAAAAGAGAGAAATGTTTCAACTCCTGTGCAGTCTTTTTATTCATTTTATTCATCTCATTTTAAGAGTTGGGGAGCAGGTGATTGGCAGGTGCTCTGGTGTAATTTGCTCCTTCTTTGCTGTCAAACATTATCATCCTTATCTCTCCTCCTTCTTTTTTGTGTTTGTTACTCTCTTGTAATACCTCTAATCTTTGGCATTTCTATGAACTTATTGTGTTGTTGCAAATGTCATAAAATACCTAGTGGGTGGTTGGCGGGTGCTCTGGTGTGGTTTGCTTCTTCCTTCCTGTCAAACATCTATCGTCCTTTTCTGCCCTTCTTTTGTCTGTTTGTTACTCTCTTCTAACAGCTCTAATCTTCTGGCGCTCATATGACCTTATGCAGTTGCGAGCGCCGTAAAACTTCTACTAAAACTAAAAAAAAGAAACTCTACTAAAACTAAAACTAAAATGCCTAGTAAATAGTAAAACAGAGTCCAGGCATAAATCTACCCCTTGACACACCCCCCCCCCCTCGCCGCAGGAGCCAGCACATCCCGATGCCCAAGAACCGTTTGTTCAAGGAAGTGGACGACATCCACCTGCCCCCCACTCTGCTGGAACACTACAAAACGGAGGCTGGCTTTGCCCTGTCTCTGTCTGCCATGAGAAATGGACAGTTTGAGGCAGCCATTGAAGGCTTCAGCAAGCACAGGTCTCCATGGGCCAAGTTCTACACAGCTCAGGTCAACATCATCATTGTATTGAAATCCTAGTTGTTACAAAACCGTGGCATATATGATCTGTTTCGGATAAAGGGGAAAATAATTGAATTCTTTGTTTTTCAATGCATCTTTTTTTTTCTCATCATCGAATTTTTTTTCAAGATTTTTATTTTTATTTGTAACAAATAGTTTTTGACATAGTCTGAAATTCAGAATTATGTTATTTGGCAACATTATACAGCATCATATGCATGTGTTCAGGCTTCTGCACACTCAGTCCATGCAATCACTGTGTGTATCTTTATTTTGACAAAAAAGCTAATTTATTACTGTTGACATATATTTTACACAAACCGTAAAGGAGTGGAAAATTGTAGATATTTTTTTTGTTGCTTTGTTAGATCTACAAAATACTGGCAGAGAAAGCTAACGATGAAGATGCGGTTGTCAACTCAAAGAGTGAGGCTTTGTTCGTCAAGGCAAGGGACTGTTTGTACGACGTGAAGGACCGCCTTGCTGGAGATACAACTCACGTAAGCTTATTGATACTGACTGGTGTGGTTTGCTTCTTCTTTCCTATCAAACATCTATCGTCCTTATCTCCACTCCTTCTTTTCTATCTTTGTTACTCTCTTTTAACACCTCTAATCTTCTGGCGCTCATATGACCTTATGCAGTTGTGAGCGCCTTAAAACCTCTACTAAAACTGAACCTGATACTGACTTTAACAAATGTAATATGTGTGAGGCTCTGAGAAAACCCTTCACAAGGTGCAAAATTTCAAAATGAACTTTTTTGCATATTTTAAAAGACACATCTTTTCCGAGC
>NW_004797390.1:654137-673028 GCF_000002075.1 Aplysia californica
CTCACACATTCATGCGCACTGGGGTTTCCCGAAACGGCAATAAAATTCTCTTTCTTTTGGTATATAATATGTGAGGGTTCCCGTGGAAAGAAGTGTCTTTTTTTGTCCTCAAAAATAATTATTTTAAAATATTTTCAATCACTTTTGAGCAAATTTCTTAAAACATATGATGTAGAAATGGTCTATCTTTCTGAATTTCATATAATTTCGTTTTCGATAAAAATGAAGTTCAGGGCCTATTTTTAGCGATATCTCAGAATAGCTTCTCGCACCTTCCGACGGGTTTTCTCAGAGCCGCTCACATATATGGTACAACATGTGTTCACATGTGGGTAATCTAAATAATACTGACTTTAACAAAGGTAACATATGGTACAATGTGTGTTCACATGTTGGTGATTTCAATAACACTGACTGTTCAACAAATGTAATATATAGTACAATTTGTGTTCACATGTGGGTTATCTAAATAATACTGACTTTCACAAATGTAATCTATATGGTACAATTGGTTTTCACTCATGGAGTGTCACGCCAATGATAGTACATAACAAGATGGGCCACTTCTCTCTTTGAGCCAATTAAAAAAGTGTCCTCAAAATTTGGTGGCGCCCTCTTCACAAAAGCGCACTCTTTGCGAACAGAGTTACCCTACTTGAGTTTTAAAAAATCAAAGTGAAACTAGCAAGTTTTGGGATAAATTTCGGAAGAACGCTTTTTTAAAATGGTTACGCTGACAAAAAACCTCTACCAGAGGAAAGGGTGATTGTTTTCTTCGTTTAATTTGACTTTAGAATGAAAGGAGAGAGGTCATTAAAATTTTTTTAAAACTAAAACTCCGCACTGAACATACCCGAACTGCTGATGAACAGCAGTCGATCTGCGCACGCAAGGAGGTGCTATTCCTATTCTTCTTCTGGACAAACGAAAGAGAGCTTCAAAACAGACTGCAGCGCCATCTGAAGCAAAGAGCATACTTTTTTGGCTGAGTGGCCCATCTTGTTATTCACTATCTTTGGCTGAGTGGCCCATCTTGTTATTCACTATCTTTGGCTGAGTGGCCCATCTTGTTATTCACTATCTTTGGCTGAGTGGCCCATCTTGTTATTCACTATCTTTGGCTGAGTGGCCCATCTTGTTATTCACTATCTTTGGCTGAGTGGCCCATCTTGTTATTCACTATCTTTGGCTGAGTGGCCCATCTTGTTATTCACTATCTTTGGTCACGCCTCAAACATTTCTGTCTATTCCCTCAGTTGTCTAGATTGCTCTGATTTCAGTGGAATCTTTCAGTTTTTTTCTCCCGTTTGTGGTGGTGGGAGGGGGGGGGGGGGTGCGCGCGATGCAATTTGTTTTTAAAACTGCCTCTTGAGTCATCGGGCTTTGGGATGGATGATTGGTGTTTTCTATTTATGTTTCCACAATGTCCCTTCATGCAACAGCTCTGAGAAATGAGGGGATTTATCACAGATTTGAATGAATGGCCTGAGCAAACTGCATCTGTCACTCACCTACGACTTATGGGCCATGTCTCTTTTCTCAGGAACTCAACGAGCAGGTGGATCTGGAGCTGGAGGACGTAATAAGCAGAATCAACATGCTCACCTGGGGTAAAAAGTCGTCTTGTTTACCCGTTGGTTTGTAATGCTGCATTTTCACATTTGTTTTTTCCCCTCTGTGTAATTGTTGGTTGAAAAAATGCCCTCAGAAGATTTTGCGGTTGTGTAGATTTAAGAATATAGTTAAATCACATTATACTGCCAGCTTGGGGATGAACTTAAAGTTTGTACTGTAGCGGGGATGGCAATATAATGTTTTAGTGCGGCCTGGGGGGGGGGGGGGGTTGCACCGTAGTATATTAAGGGGGTTTGACTCTATTCTATTAGGTGGGGATCTAAGAGACTGCTTATGAAATGTTTTCACTTTATTACGGAAGTCTGTTGAGTGTCAACTGTCTGATCTTACTTGTCATTTTCATTTTAAAAAATTTGTAGATAAAAGCAACCAGACTGTTTGCATTTTCCTTCTAAAGTTTTATTTTCCGGTGTTGCGCTTTGCCGAGCTGAATAGTGGCTGAACAATTGGGAAAAAAAAAAGAAAGAAAAAGCTTTATGGTAACTTATCTTTGAACAGAATCCCATGAAACCAACGGTTCGTTCGCGACTCCGAACAAAACCCCGGTGCAAGTGTCCAGCCTCAGCAGTGCTGGTTTGTTCAGCAGCAACGCCAACAGCGTGAGCTACGGCACCCCGCGCCCCAAGGTCTTCCACTCCACACCCAGGATGACCAGTGCCACCGAGCCGTCTGAGGTAAGATCGTGGGTGGTTGGCGGGTGCTCTAGTGTGGTTTTTCTTCTCCTTCTTGCCTATCAAACACCTTGTCGTCTTTATCCCCCCCCCTTCTTTTTTTATGTTTGTTACTCTCTTGTAACACCTTTAATCTTCTCGCGCTCATACGACCTTATGCAGTTGCGAGCACCGTAAAACCTCTACTAAAACAATAAAAAAAATCAGTTCTCTCCCATCTGATGCAAAGTTTTATCTTAGGGCTAGCAGCTTTAGTGAAATTCCTTGGGCCTGGTGGTTACCCTGCACCAGTGGAACATAACGCACACACGCACCCGCACGCTCATATGACCTTATGCAGTTTCGAGCGCCGTGAAACACTTCGCAAAAAAAACCACTCACACACACACACACACACAAACACTCTGATAAGGACAAATCTGGATCAGAAGTAAACACCCTCCAACAAGACACTCTGAAATTGACAAATCAGAATCTGAATCAAAACTACCCCCTTCCGAGACACTGAAAATAGGTACCACAAACCCAAATTTCAAAGTGCTTTGATCAAACTTATGTTTGTTGCATCATAAAGAACTATGCAAACCATGAACTTTGGTGTTTGAATTATAGAAATCGGACAATAAATTTAAAAAATGACAGGCGTTTGAAATTTGTGGACGTCGTAAATTTTTGGCAACTTTAAAATCACGTTAAAAAGTGCGATTTTGTGAGTTCACAGAAAATATATTCAGGTACATAAAGTGTGTATTATCATTTGTTTGAACAGGTGCCAGTATAAACTATGCAAAATACCAAGATGAGGACAATCAGAGTTTAAATTAAGCCAATACAGAGACTTAAAATTGGAAAAAAGTTACTCCTTGATGCATAATGTTAATTCAAAAATGCTAAAAAGACTGATTTCAGACATCAATAAAATGGAAAGTTATTGCTGAAAAGAAATGAAACTTACAGAACATATTCACAGTAGTGCAAATTCATAGCCCAATTTTTTTCAGAGTTCTGGCACTTCAATTTAATCAGTTATGGAACAACAAAAACGGGAAAACTGCCAATTTTGCGTTATAAACAGAAAATCACAACACGGTACACATGGCCTAAACACTTTTCAGAATAAAATCACCAAAAATCATGGTAAATGTCTGAAACTTTCCATGCTAATGTACTTTTGGACCAGGAATCCATTTCTGTTATCATTTCTGTGATAACATGAAGCATTACAATGATATGAGGTTAGATAAGAGAAAAAATAAGAAATTATTCAGCATAATTTCAACAAAATCATTTATAACTTCTCTAGAACAACAAGAAAGACGCCCAAAAGCTCCATTTCTATGTGTTTTTGGGCCAGGAATCTATTTCTGCAATCAAATCTGAGATAAAATGAGGCATTAATAAAGTAAATATTCAACAATGGCAGATCAGATACACAAACACACACAAAAACTCCTCAATTCTAATTACTTTTTTTTTAATTGGAAAGAATCTCCAAACATTTTTTTTTCAAAAATATAAAAAATCGGGCAGAAGTTCCCACCCGGGCAGAGCCCATTATCGTTTCAAGACGATGATTTTTTTCCAAAAATATAAAAATTGTGCAGAAGCTCCCGCACGGGCAGAGCCCATTTTCAAATCAAATCAAGGCCAGGACAATTGGGGAGAGGGTGGAGGAGACACAAGTTAGATCTGCAACAAAGTTCAAATTCCCCATGGCTCATTAATCTAAAAAAAATTGGGTCTATTCAGGAATAGATCTAGCAATTCTAAAGGTACCGACTTATTTGATAATCACGAATTATTATGAATGAAGCTCTCCAGTAGGAGAGTCCATTTTCAGCAGTAAACCAGTCTCTAAAAGTTGTACCAAAAAATAATTCAATTGGTGTCGGTACTTGTTTCATGAGTCTAAATAGATATTATTGGCTAAAAGAAAACAATTAAATGAATTAGTTATCAAAGACTGTCAGATATTCGCGATATTCAAGAGAATATATTCATTCATCAATGAACAAATGCCAGCTGCACCCCCTTCACAGACGAGTTCATCAAGCTTGTTATGATCTTTAAAAAGAGGTCACCATTACGGAATCATCGATAGAATGAAATGGTCACGTGACCAGAGAAAAACACCAATTTTAATGACTAAAAACAAATTGATTTAGATTTCACCATATTTTCAAGAAATTTAAGCTTCTTATCTTTCTATCCAAACCAGATTTACAACAATACTGGGTACTTAATTAATTACAGGACGCTCTGAATGAGACCACCCGTTCGCATGTTTGCGATCTCGGCTTCAAGCCCTAGCTAGATCTAGGTCAAGCAAAGGTTGATGACTTTATGAAGAACTATGTAACACTATAACAATCTAATTAACAAAATCAACTTACCGCACATCTCCTGAATATCCCTATCCATGATTGGAAGCACAATGCAGCCCTTAATATGTACTTATGTACGTGAATAGAGCGTAATCGAAAATAGGTAGTAGTGCACGTGAAGAATTCTTCGCCATTGCTGAATCAAGCGCGTCGCCAGAGATGGGACCAGCATGTGTGTTTACAAAAACAAGCGGCGCTGAACGGATGCCAGACCAATCGTAGTCATTTTTGCACACGATTCCCTTGACATGTTCTACTTTTGAGTAGACCAGGGTTCTTTCTACCAATCATTTGTCAGACTTGGAGATTTCCATTCTAAAAATAGGTTCCAAAACTCCCGATATTTCTGGGTCAACAATTAACTTTAGCAACAAGCGATTGGTACCGGGTGAAAGCTTATTCAAAGCTCGTTCTTGCACTTTTTGTTTCATGACGATAGCAGTTATAGGCGCGTAGCGCGAAGGCTTTTTATGAGGCACCCTAAATTTTTGTCGCCGCGGCCGCATGAAAAATGGCGCGAAAAACGCATTCCCGTGCATTTCGGTGACCCTTTTAGATAGCTTACTATACAATATCTCGTTCCGTGCCGTCCTCAATAGTTTGATTTTAGCTAAAAACAATAGTTGAACTGACTTAGTTCGAAACGGGGTGAAGATTGGTGTCAAATTAGAAGAGTTATGGTTGATTAAAAATGACCAAATTTCGAGCTTCCTACACGCTTTCAACTGCGCAGAGGCGGGGGTTTGTGGTACCTACTGAAAAGGACAAATCGGAATCTGAATCAAAACTACCCCCTTCCAAGACACTGTGAAAAGGACGAATCGGAATCATAACCACAGAGCAGCAACATATTTCTCTTAGTTTTTGCTTTTTATATTTGGTTTTGTTTTTTGTTTTGTTTTTGTGTGGGTGGTTGGCGGGTGCTCTGGTGTGGTTTGTTTCTTCTTTCCTATCGAACATCTATCGTTCTTATCTCCCCCTCTTCTTTTTTTGTGTTTGTTACTCTCTCTTGTAACGCCTCTAATCTTCTGGCGCTCATATGACCTTATGCAGTTGTGAGCGCCGTAAAACCTCTACGAAAACAAACAACTCTGATCTTGATGAATCTGAATCAAAACCGCAGAGCAGCGACATATTTCTCTCAGTTTGTGTTTTTTTATATTTGTCTTTTGTTTTTTACTGTTTTTGTTTTTTCTGTTGTTTATTGTTAAACCTGTTCTTCAGAGCGAGGCAGAAGTGAGTGTGTCGTCTACGAGCGAGCACCTGGCGGACACGTCAAGACCCCGCCCGAGCCCGGAGCGCCTGGACTCCCAGATCAAGTCTCTGAGCCACAGCCAGGCCTCGCTGTTTAAGATGGTCCTGGACCGCAACGAAGAGCTCATCCTCATCAACGGAAAGATGATGGAGGAGTTGCGACTCAACAACGCTCAGCTCAAAGTAAGCTTTCACATTTATTTGTACCGCGGGAGTTCACAAATGGGGGTCGTTTAGCTTTTGAAAGTTTTGCGAGTCAAAAACGCTCAGCTTATAGTAAACTTTCACATTTATGTACCCTTCGAGTTCACAAGTAGGGGCGTTTAGCCTTTGAAAGTTTTGCGAATCAATAACGCTCAGCTTAAAGTAAGCTTTCACATTTATGTACCCTGCGAGTTCACAAATAGGATAGTTTAGTTTTTGAAAAGTCTTGGTTTTGTAGGAATGCATTCTCTTTTACACTTTAACAAGTGTGCATTTCCTCACAAATAGGATAGTTTTGGTTTTGTGTGAAAAGCATTCTTTTTTACTTTGTACATTGGTGTAATATTTGGGTTAGCTAGTTTACTCACTTGGGTGTTGTATAGCTGATTATTGAATAAATCCTTGAAACCATATAGTGATGTATAGGCCCAGCGAAAGTCATTGATTTTGACCTAAAGGCACTGTAAATTACTTTTTTCGCGAACGTCGGAGGTCTTTAACTTCAGCTTTTTTTTTAGGTTTAGCAAATTGAGTGGAGGCTTTTCTTTATACAAGGCACTATGGTTTTGCAATGCTTTATACATATGGCTTCTGTACGATCTGTGAAAGAAACTGAGAAGGACTAGATTTGCTGTTGCTTCTCAGGTATTTTCTTTTTTTTTAAATTTAGTAAGTGTTTTAAGGCGATCTCAACTGCATAAAGTAATGTAAGCGCACGGGACACACCAAACATTTCCAGGTGGTAGGAAATTTAGAATTTTGCCTGGGTGGCAGCTGAGGCCTACTCTTATTGATTTTGGACCACCAATGGATCTTTAACGTGTGCGACTTGCGCATGGGACCTCCTAGATTTTTCGCCCTCAGGTGTAGATCTTACCTACCATACGATCAAAGAGTCAGGACCCTAAAGGAGGGGCAAAGGAGATGTGGGGGTGGGGGCAGAAAGTAGAGACAAGCAGACGACAGAATGTTGTTGGAGAGCAAGAAAGGATGCGAAAGGAGAACATTTTTACAGAAGAAAATTTTCCGTCCCTGTCCGAATTCAAACCCGTGGGACCTATTGAATGAGAGGCGGACACCTTAACCTCTAGGCTTCGAGAGCCCCCGGTGCTTTCTTTGAAAATTGCACATGCTGTTGGCGTTGAGCTTGCCGGTGATATTTCTCTACTTTTCTGTCCTCGTTTTATTGCAAGAAAAATTCTGAAATTATGCAAACTGAGCCCAAAAATGTGAAATTATGCGATTCTGTTAATTTTAACAAAGAATGATAAAGGGAAAATAATCAGAAATTATACAACAAAATGATCAAATTTTGCTAAATTATGCGGGGTGCATAAAACCACGGGGACAGAAAGTTTATAAACTCTGACCGTAACAGTACACCCTATGGGTTCAGACTGTTTCCTGAAAATAAGGAAAACATTCCCTTGTACTTTATTCAACGGTGTTGTTATATTTGGGGGGTTAGCTAAGGTGGAATGTGAACTTTTGATATTTTGTTCTCTCCTCTGAGAGGTAATTCTCATTTGTCTTTTTGCAGACTGTACTGACGGAGAACAAAACGTTGATGGGGGAAATCAAGGTAACCGTCTCGGGAACAGTGCTGTGATGAATCCAGCCTCCTGAAATGATTGAAGATTTTTTAATGTATTTGGGCATATCAAATTGAAGTGCCTTGAAAAGTGGCTTTCTGTTTTCTTCTCAATTGAAAGAAATACCATAAGGCATGAATATCTTTTAATCATGTCCAAGAATGGTAAATGTGTTGGACACTTGCGTAATTTGAGTAAACCAATAAAAATGGAAAATTAAAGAGATAGAGAAGAAGAAAATCATAGTAACTGACATTACATTGGTTAGAAAATAAGCCACTGATTACCTCCCTTTTGCCTTTCAAGCATTAAAACGGGATCTATTGCTTTTGTCGGTATGTTGCATATTTTATGGGGGGGGTTCATTTATTTGGATTTGGTTTGGCTGTGTTGACATCATGGATAAGAAGACAGAAAACATGAGCAATGACACATGCACACTCTCACACACACACGCACATGCTCATTTTTAAAATGGAATTTGTCCTTTTGTTTCTTCAGACCTTTCTATGTGAGAACAGAGAGACGATGAAGCAGTTGAAGGTATGTATGGTACTTACAGTGAGAAGGACAAAAGATTAGCAAATACTGCTGAGCGCTGTTGGAAAATATGAAGACGTAGATAACAAAAAGAACACTCGAAGTATGTTGGGAAGAATGATTCATAGACTATCGGAGAAATAAACCGAAATAAACATTGACATGCAGGTGTGGGTTTTTGGGGTGTTTTTTTAGAAATACTTTGCCATTTTAAATTTGTTCCATTCTTCCATCTTCTTTTCTCGTCAGTGAGTAAAGTGTTTGTAACTCTGTGCGGGCAGTTGTATCTGAACAAAGCTTAATGGTGTCCTCTCTTGGTATTCCCCTGTGTCTTGAGGCAATGGTCGCTGGGCATTCTTGTATAGATGCCTTTTGTTTGTGGTTGACGGGTGCTCTGGTGTGGTTTGCTCTTTCTTTCTTTCTTTCTTTTCTTTCTATCTTTTTTCTTTCTTTCTCTCCTTTCTTTCTTTCTTTCTTTTCAGACATCTATCGTTCTTATCACCCATCTATCGTTTTTGTGTTTGCCTCTCTCTTGTAACTCCTTTAAACTTCATCACTTTTATGACCTAATTGTGTTGCAAGTGCTGTAAAAGTATGCTTCCTTGTGAAATGCTGTGGGTGTTCTTGTGGACTCAATATGTGCACTACAGCACAAAGTGCTGACAAATCTTGTTTCTCCACGTTCTGTAACAGTGGGTGGTTGGTGGGTGCTCTGATGTGGTTTGCTTCTTCTTTCCTATTAAACGTCTATATCTCCCCTTCTTCTTTTTTATGTTTGTTACTCTCTTGTAGTAATTCTTCTGGCGTTCATGTGACCGTATGTAGTTGTGAGCGCCGTAATAAAACCTCTACTAACATTATTTTTAAAAAATCTTGTTTCTCCACATTCCGTGACAGAAAGAGTTTGCCAGCTTGAAACCCAGCCTGGTGCCCCTGGCTCCCCCCGCGCTGCCTCAGGTCCCTGTGCCGCCCGTGTTCATGCCCCACCCGTCGCCCGTGCCCCCACCCCGAGGTCCCTTCCCGGGCCTGGCCCCGCAGCCTCCCATGATGCCGGCGGCCACCTACAGCTACCTGCTCAACTCCTCGGTCCCGCCGCAGCCACCCCCCATGGGCCCTGGGGCGCCCCAGTACAGACCCTCGGGTCTCCCCGGCCAGCAGACGCCGACGGTAGGCAAGTACAAGGCGCAGATGGACGACGAGGAGGACGAGGACGATGAAGTCAACAGCGCTGACGACTCGGCTGCCCTGTTTGCCGAGTACTACGATCCAGATTTCACCCAGTACTACACGCCCGATTCGCAGATCATGCAGGTAAAGGTGTCTCTTTCAATCTTGCCGCTGGAAGTTACTCGTATGAGACTTTTATGGACCTCGAGTTGATGTCTAGTCAAAAGTATGATACCGATCTCCTTCCCCGGTTGTGCAGAATAGAGTCGCGCCCCCCCCTCCCGGAACTCTGCATTTTCCTTATTTCACTCTCTGAGAAGAGCTGGCAAGCGTAATATTTGAAAGGACATTGTGTAAGCTATCACTCTCTGTATTTCTGTGGCGTCGGTGGCCTTGTGGTTAGGCTCTCGGACTCGCGACCGCAAGGTCATGGGTTCGAATCCCGTCAGGGGCCCGACGTTTTGTCCTTGGGAAAGGCACTTAACACGAATTTTCCTCACTTCACCCAGGTGGGAATGGGTACCCGGCTATAGACAGTGAAAGATCTTGTCAGTTTGTTAGTGTTTGAGCGCTTAATCAGCTGCTTGCACTGTATGCTTCCCGGGAAGCTGAGAATATTTCGGAGTGTTCTATGGTCTGCTGGGGTAATAATATAGTGTAAAGCGCCTAGAGCCTGCTGTTGAGCGGGGATATGCACTATACAAATGCTATTTATTTATTTTATATACATATATATCTTATTCTATTTTGTTATTGTGTTCAGTCAGTTGTTGTGTCCTCTAAAAAGACACTGTGGGTGGTTGGCGGGTGCTCTGGTGTGGTTTGCTTTTTCTTTCCTATCAAACATCTATCGTCCTTATATATCTCCCCTCCTTCTTGTTTTTTGTTTGTTACTCTCTTGTAACTCCTCTAATCTTCTGGTGCTCATATGACCTTATGCAGTTGCAAGCACCGTAAAACCTCTACTAAAACATAGAACAAACAGATCATAATATAGCCATCAAAGATCTTTTCTTCCATATTTCACGCTTTCATCTCACATCATCATCATTGCCTTTCTCACCCTGCACCAGGGTATAGGCCACGGACAAACACCTTCCGCCTTTCTCTCTCCTTGGGCTGGTTTCTCGATGTTATTCCATGTCTTCCCACTTTTCTGTACACCTATGAAATTCAAATAGCAAATTTCATCTCTCGCCTGGTACGATCTGTCCCTCGGCCAGGACTGGTCCCTGAACTCGCGCCCGACGGTCGACCCACCGCCCAGCATGCCGATGCCGGGACCTCCTCAGATGCAGCCCCGGATGAGCATGCCGCCGGCGGGCTACTTCGCCTCGGCCCTGCGGGGACAGTCCCTGCAGTATGCCCAGAACTCTCCCGGCCCGGCTGGCATGAAGCCCATGGCCTACCGGCCCGGCTTCTTCTCCTCCCCAACCTCCACGGTGCCACCGCAGCCAAACATCGGGGTGAGCTACTGCTGCTGCTACTGCTTAGGAATGTTAATTTTTTAAAGCGAATGTTGATTTTTTAAGGCGATTTCTCTAGCAGGAAAGCCAAATCTCCGGCTTTTTTGTCGGTTTTTTGGGGGGTTTTTTCCTACACTTGCAAAGGAAAGCGGAATGGTAAGAGAAATGTTTTTGTTTGCTCATTTAAAGATTTTGCAAAGTACATTTTAGGTGAGATGTGAGGCTCCGCTCATTTTCAGGGGGGGGGGGGGGTGTTTCTTCAAAAATCATTAGGCATCCCGGCTCTAGACTCGTTTGTTTCATTCTTAGTTATAGCGGCGGGTGCTCTGGTGTGGTTTGCTCCTCCTTCTTTCCTATCAAACATCTATCGTCCTTTTCTCTCCTTCTTCTATTTTGTGTTTGTTACTCTCTTGTAACACCTCTAATCTTCGGCACTTAAATGACCTTATTGTGTTGCAAGTGCCGTAAAACGAAATTCTTAGTTGTGGTGTGTTAGTAAGTGCTGATATGTTTTGTTTTTACTGCTGTCCTTTCATGTATATAGTTAATGTATGATGTGGTTGAACTGGGTTTTTTTTTTGTTTCTGTGAAATTATTTTCTCTTGTGTGAATCGCTCAATGATCATGTGGTTAGTGTAAAGCGCTTACAGCTTTTACTAGTGTGGGATAGAGCGCTATATAAATGCAATCTATTATAATTATTATTATAATTATTTTCATGGTTTTTAGCTGACTTGGTTCTACTTTATCAGGGATTCATCAATGTCATGCTCATACTGTGCCGAAACAACATAGGGAGAACTTCTGCTTTTTTTTTCTCCTCTTCCTTACTATCGTCATTTTTCCTCTGCTTCTTTCGTATGTTTGTCACTCTCTTGTGAACTGCTATTTCCCGGGTGCCTTGATAGTCAAAGCAGACTTTGTGTTGTTGAGGCTAGAGGGGTGAGCAGAATAAGCCTGATTCCCCGTTTGGACTTCTCTGTTGACATCCACCCCTTGGCGCTCATGTGACCGTATGCAGTTGCGAGCACCGCAAGACCTTACTAAGTGGGTGGTTGGCGGGTGCTCTGGTGTGGTTTGCTCCTTCTTTCCTATATAAAAGTCTCTATCGTCTCTTATCTCCCCTCTTTCTTTTTTATGTTTGTTACTCTCTTGTAACACCTCTAATCTTCTGGCACTCATATGACCTTATGCAGTTGTGAGCGCCGTAAAACTCTTACTTAAACTAAAACTAAAAACCTTGCTAAAACTAAAATCAAGTTTTTCCCCTTCCTTTTACCATAGATGGGGGCGGTCGGTGGCGCCCCTCCTGTGGCCACACAGAACTCCCCGTTGTCGGGAATGGTCATGCCAGGCTCGTCTCCGTCCACCGTCCTGACAACTGAAATCCCGGGGCAAAAATCTGTCATGGCAGGTGAGGGTTTCGGCAGTTTTTGTATTTTGCGAAATGTTGGAAAAGATGGGGGGGGGTGGGGGGGGGGGGGGCTGGTAAATGAAAACTTATTTTATTTTATTTTATTTAATGCTGCGTTTATTTTATAAGCAGTCAGACACCTTGGTGTGGAAACTGACTCAGAATCATAAATGACCAAGCTTTGCTTTTTTGCTTCAGTTTCTCTGCGATAATCATTTGGAGATTTTAACGAAATTAAATATGTACAAATAGTAATGACAAGGTTTTTAAATTCTTGAACAGTGTGAGAAATGTTCAAATTTCAAAGGTTTCAGCTCTTTTGTTGAAAGAATTTTGGTCTTGTGGTATATGCGTTCCACATTGGTTGGAACCCTTTAGCTTTGAGAGAAAAGTTTTTGAGTTGTTTTTTTTTTAATTGTGAGGAATGATATTGTATCTCTATATGGACCCAGAGGGGGGGGGGTTATGGATAGAAGCTGTCTCTGAAGACCCCAGTTCTGGAGTTAAGTAATAGAGCGAGATATTGTATCTCTGTTTGCAGGTGTGTCGAAGTCTGATACAGCTGCTGGGCCTCCTGTCAATATCCCGCCAGGTAACGGTAAGTACATTTATGTACATATAACTACTTTATCTGGCTTGAGAGGCCCCTTTTAAAGACAGGTATTATGCAGTTGTGAGCGCAGTAAAACCTCTACTAAAACTAAACTAAAAGATACTACGATAGGTATACAGATGTATAAGTGCAGTTATGAAAGCCTCAGATGTTTTGTGTTGTATCTTTTTTCCCTGTTATGACCATTATCGGTAAGTTGTAGGGTCTGCCAAGATTTGTACACTGTACTTAGTTTATAATATTTTCAAGTTGGCCTTCCTTTGTTTAGAGAGCAAAATCAAAATGTATTATATATTGATGCTAGTAGATGTTTTCAGGTCATTCAGATTATCACTTTGTTTCTCAGTTTGTCTTGATTTGCCAATTTGTTTTATTCATAGCTGCCACTTTCCCGCTAAATAGCGGAAACTCTGCTACATCTAGCTTTTCCCGCAACTTTCCTCCTTCCTCTGCTGGACCGCTCTTGGTCGCAAATTTCATACTCCCCCCCCCCCCCTGCGGAAAACACCGAACCGGGAGAGAGACGAAAATGCGGTTTGCGCATGTCCGCCCGTAGCTTTCTATTTCCGTTCTTCTAGCCCCAGCGCTAGTTTCACATTGTTTGTATGGTTTATTGTTGTTGAGCAACACAGTGTCGATCGGGCATCGGGACGTTAGCGCGCCGAATTGTCATTGAAATTGGCGGAAATTCGAGAGAAATTGATTCAGAATGCAAAAATAAAAGGAGCTGGAATGAGATAGAAGCAGCCGGTGTGCGACTTGAAAAGTTCATTAGAAAATTGAACTAGCCGTTTTTTGCGAAAGAAATCGCGGCACTCCTGTACAATTGCGGTCCTGTTTGTTTACATGACGGCTATTGGGGCTGCTGCGGAAGTGAATCTAGATCTAGATTCTAGATCTAGAAAATCTATCTCTAGATCTAGATATAATCTAGATCTACACATATTTAGATATATCTAGATCTAGATTAGATAGCCTAGGCTATAAATTTAATTCAGTTTAGATCTCTAAATAAGAAACACACTACAGGGGCACTAAGTGCAAACGGGACCGCAATTGTACAGGAGTGCCTGCATCCTTGATCCGATACTGCTCTACGTCTATGTATGTACAAGTTTAAAGGGAAAGAAATCTTTTTATGAGACACCAGCTGGCAAAAAACACTGGATTTTTAGTCACCAAGTCCAAACTGTGTCAAATTGACTCGAATGCCTGTTAGTCAACTTACTGCCTTTATGTTTTTTGGGTTTTTTTTTTTTTTTCAAATACATTTTAATTCAGTTGCCTATGGTTAACAAAATGACAGTTTTCCCTTCCAAAACCATAGGCTAGATTTTTCCAGTATATATTGCCTCTGGATCTCACTAGTTTCGGAGAGCGCGCGTCCGCCTTCGCGTGAATTTCCTCCTTTTTTAAAATTTCTGAGTGGCAGCTATGTTTATTGTACTTGAGCTGTGTTTTGTACCATGAAAAAATGTGATCTAGTAAATTTATATAATTATTTGTTCAGAAAATGTTATTTATAAACAATCGGGGTCCTAGATAATCAGTATTGAAACAGACAGGATTGTCCACCTGTCCTAATATTCATGTATTAATGACCTATTTGATTTGTTTGTTCTTTTTCTATTTTTATTTTCTATTTTAATTTGACATCTTTGCAAGTGTGTAATAATAGTAAGTTTTGTTGCTCTTGGATAGCTTTACTAGACCTTCCATGGAAATTCTGCTTTTATTTCTAAAAGGTCAAGCAAACGATAGTGTTCTGTCTGAATTTGTGTTAGTGAGCAAACAGTTTCATCTATACATATTATATTTGTGAGTGAAAGTCCGTCAGTTTGGCCGCCTAAAACTTCCGAACCACTTAACTTTCGAATTTGACAAAATTAATGGTGGTTCAGAATCATTTAAAGGGTGCGCAGTTTTATTGAGGAGCCTGAAGTCAGTGTAGTTTAATTTTCAGTTTTTCATTAGTTTCGTTTTGATCTAATCTTGGGAAAGTCCGTCTTCTTAGACGCCATTGTGAACAAGTGACGCTTCCGTTCACAAGCTGTGCGCACTTTTTCCCCAATGACTTGACGATCGACGATTCTTTGAACTCCGTTCATCGAAAGTGTACCCAGCTAGTTGCATAATGTCACCTTCTGTTCCGTTTTCCCCAGCTCCAGATTCAGCTGCCAAAAGTGTGGGCTTTAACATCGGAGGAACGCCTGGTCTCATGGGTGCTTCATCTTCCTCCACAGTGCAACCCGGAGATGGCAAAGAGGCAGGGAAAGCAACATTTGCCGGCTTTACGTTTTCATCAACGCCAAATATATCGGCGAGCACCGACAAAGAACGGGTGAAAGCAGAAGCTCATAAAAGCCCTCAGGGTAGGAAAAGGACTTTTGTCTAATACTGAACTGGTCACTATGCATTGAAAACTTGTAGGAAATATTCTGTGAAAATACACATATATATATATATAGAGAGGGGGATATATTTTTTTATATACAGAGAGGGGGGTGGGGGGGGGGGGGGGTCTATGTCTGTCATTCTCTTTCCCTGCACTGATGATGTACATGTTTTGATATTGATGTGGTCCTCTCTCTCTCTTGCCCTTTTTAACTCCCAGTGGAGCACAGGCCATCAACAACATTACTCCAGCGAAGCCTGTCCTGAGCATCCTTTTCTATCTGTTTCCATGATGTCCCCGCTTTTTCAATTTCCGCTGATACCGCTCGCCTCCATGTCATCTTAGGTCTTCCCTTCTTACGCTTTCCTTGTGGGTTGATGTGGTCCTCTCTACTCAAATTATGTCTTTTATTTCAAATTTTTAAAAACATTTATGTCGATGTCACATTCTCAGGTTTTACGCCACGGTTCATTGTGAGAATACAAAACTTTTGCCAACTTGATTATTGATGAACAAGTCATTTCTGAACAGAGCTGTGTGTGTGAGTGGGTGGTTGGCAGGTGCTCTGGTGTGGTTTGCTCCTTTTTTCCTACCAAACATCTATCATCTTTACCTCCCCTCCTTCTTTTTTGTGTTTGTTACTCCCTTGTAACACCTCTAATCTTCTGGCGCTCATATTACCTTATTGTGTTGCAAATGCCGCAAAACTCTTATTAAAACAAAGGTTCGTTGTGAGAATACCAAAAAAATGGACTACTTTTTCCAACTTGATCATTGATTAGCAAGCCATTTGTGAACAGAGCTGTGTGTACTCTTAATGCTCTTCCTTCTATTCTCTACAGCTGCTGCCGGTGACGCACCCAAGCCGTTCTCTGGTTTCTCTCTCACCCCTTCTACTGGTGTCCCCAAACCAGAGCTGAAATTTGGTGCTTTGCCAGCTCTAGACGCATCAAAGAATTGTACGGCAATCTTTTTTTTTTTTTTTTAAATCATTGTCAGTGATTAAATTACTTTTTGTTATCACCTTTATTTGGTGGGGGGGGGGTTCGTTTGGCTTGTATGTTGTGTGTGGTTTGGGTTGGGGGGGGGGGGGGGGGCTGTTTGTTGAGTGTGGGTTGGGTTTGGTTTATTGTCAAGTTGCTTCTCTTACGAATTTGGATAGTCAGAAAGTTATGGCAGATGCCTTTGACAGGGTTGAAAAGACGCTGTGGAATTGTCTCAGGGAACTAAAAGCAACCGAAGAGATGTTTGTTGAATACCTTCCCTTATCTGTGTTAAGTCAAGCCAGTGTTGTTTGACATGAAACCAATCTCTGCACGAGTACTAAAGTTGAACTTCAGAAAAAGGCCAGCAATTTTTTGAGGGACTGGCGATGATTCAGATTGACACACATAGACAGAACTGAAAATGTTTTTGAAAATTTGATGTCTTATTAACTTTCTTCTTCTGTGTCATTGTCCTGTTTCTGTCAAGAAGTATTGCGTACGTACAATTTAACATTTCTTAATGTGAGAAATTCCGTTTCTGTGACCAGTGGGCAGTGTGCAGAAGTCCCCGTCTGCGTCAGCAAAGAGTCCCGGCCCTGCTCCCAAGAGCTCGGGGGGTCCTGACGATGAAGTTGTGGAGGAGTACGAGCCCAACGTGGACTTCAAGCCGGTCATCTCGCTCCCGGAGCTGGTCAACAAGACGACAGGGGAGGAGAATGAAGTTACGGTAAGATCAGTTGTCTCTTGGACAGTTACAGCAGGGATGCCACTTTTCCGCTTTTTTTTTCCTGTGTTTTGATCCTGATCCGCTATTCCGTTACTGAGATCGAGATAGAATCAATCTATAGTTGGAAAAAAAACAACCCACATCTAAGTACATCTAGTCTATATTTCTTTAAATGTTTTGTCATTTCTTTCAACGTACACCCATTGTTTTTGTTTGTTTGTCATTTCTCTATATGTACACCCTTTTGGTTTCATATGTTAGCAAGACCGTGGCGCATGGATTTTCAGCTATTTTTTTAAAAGTTGAGTGGCATCCCTGTTACAGTAAGATCAGTTGTCTCATGTAACAGTTACAGTAAGATCAGTTGTCTCATGTAACAGTTACAGTAAGATCAATTGTCTCATGTAACAGTTACAGTAAGATCAGTAGTCTCATGTAACAGTTACAGTAAGATCAGTTGTCTCATGTAACAGTTACAGTAAGATCAATTGTCTCATGTAACAGTTACAGTAAGATCAGTAGTCTCATGAAACAGTTACAGTAAGATCAGTTGTCTCATGTAACAGTTACAGTAAGTTCAGTTGTCTCATGTAACAGTTACAGTAAGATCAGTTGTCTCATGGACAGTTACAGTAAGATCAGTTGTCTCATGTAACAGTTACAGTAAGATCAGTTGTCTCATGGACAGTTACAGTAAGATCAGTTGTCTCATGTAACAGTTACAGTAAGATCAGTTGTCTCATGTAACAGTTACAGTAAGATCAGTCAGTTGTCTCATGTAACAGTTACAGTAAGATCAGTCTGTTGTTTCATGTGAAAGTTACAGTAAGATCAGTTGTCTCATGGACAGTTACAGTAAGATCAGTTGTCTCATGTAACAGTTGCAGTAAGATCAGTCAGTTGTCTCATGTAACAGTCCACAAATATAGTCGTAGCTTGTGGTGCATGAGAAGCAACCTGCAAGAAGTTGGAATGTGTCGACGTCTGGACTTTTCTGTCTGACTTTTTAAGACCGTCTCCCCCGAATGTTCATCACTTAAAAGTTTGAAGATATCTGTCCTACAACCAAAGTTATGGTGAAAAGGAGTCTTTAAAAAAAATTATTTTTTTTTTGGGGGGGGGGGTGCACTAACTGGAAAAAAGAAGACTGGGTTCACAAAGTTTCGACATGCATATTTATTTATGTCTAAGGCCACGAGACCCGCCATTATTGTTATCAGCTGTTTGACTTAATACTCTGGTAAATATATTAATGTGGGTGGTTGGCGGGTGCTCTGGTGTGGTTTGCTTCTTCTTTCCTATGAAACAGCTATCATCCTTAATCCTTATCTCCCCTTCTTCTTTTTTATGTTTGTTACTCTCTTGTAACACCTCTAAACTTCTGGCGCTCATATGACCTTAAGGAGTTGCGAGCGCCGTAAAACCTCAACTAAAACTAAAAATATATTAATTTAGTGTATGAATTTTCCCCCCTTTCTTGCAGCTGCACGTGGATCGATGTCGGCTATTCAGGTTTGATACGGAAGTGAAGGCCTGGAAAGAGAGGGGTGTTGGGGAAATGAAGATTCTGAAAGACAAGAAGGAAATCAAGTTCCGAATCATAATGAGGAGAGATCAGGTTGGTTTGTTGTTGCCTTTCTTTCACATTGTCACGGGTCATAGTTACCCGGAGGGAGGGGAAAAAAGGAATATTTTGTTTCCCAAATATGGATAAGAGAGAAAAAAAAGAATATTTTGTTTCCCAAATATGGATAAGAGAAAAAAAAAAGAATATTTTGTTTCCCAAATATGGATAAGAGAAAAAAAAAGAATATTTTGTTCGCCAAATATGGATAAGAGAAAA
>NW_004797390.1:673344-703217 GCF_000002075.1 Aplysia californica
GGGGGTTTAGTGTGCCTCATAATGCCATATTTTTCCTGATGGAGGAAAGTCTGAGGCTAAATCAGATTTGCTAATGTCATACTGAAGGTGTCTGAATTTTGGGTAGGTTTTTTTCACCTGATTGAGGAGGGAGCGGGCTGCTTATTGTGTGTATGTCAACTCATTGGTGTGGGTTTTCTTTTTTTAAAGGTCTAGCACTCGAGTCCTACAACTATAGCTATATGGCGCTCATATGACCTTATGCAGTTGCGAGTGCCGTAAAACCCTTTACTATTAAAAAAATATATATATAGCTATTGGATCTCAGCTTTCTGTTTGTGGGGGTTTTTTTAGCTTTGTTTTGTCTCTTCTAAAGGAGGCTGATACCACTATTGATGTGGTTCTTTTGTCTTGTCTTCATCCTTCTGGTTGGCGGGTGCTCTGGTGTGATTTGCTTCTTCTTTCGTATCAAACATCCATCTATCGTCAGTATCTCCCTTTCTTCTTTTTTATGTTTGTTACTCTCTTGTAACAGCTCTAATCTTCTGGCACTCATATGACCGTATGCAGTGGCGAGCGCCGTAAAACCTCTGCTAAAACAAACAGCTTGTTGTTGAATCTGCCATGGGGTGATAGTGATTTTTTTTTTCCACTTTGTTATGAAGGTCGACAAAATGTGGTATGTAGAATGTCTTCTCTCTGTCTGGTATAAGAGAGAGAAGAGCAGTTTTCATGTTGTTTATCGCCTGTCAGTGGGAAATTATTTGCTATATATGTGCTTTTTGTGGGTTGTTGGCGGGTGCTCTGGTATTGTTTGCTCCTTCTTTCCTATCAAACTTCCGTCTATCGTCATCATCTCCCTTTCTTCTTTTTTATGTTTGTTACTCTCTTGTAACACCTCTAATCTTCAGCACTTATATGGCGTTATTGCGTTGCAAGTGCCGTAAAACTCTAACTAAAACAAAAAATTTTGGTGAAAACGCAGATCCTCAAGATGTGTGCCAATCACTTCCTCAATGCCGACATGCAACTGACGCCCATGTCCAACTCTGACCGGGCCTGGTGCTACTCTGCTCACGACTTTGCTGAGGAGGAGATGAGGATGGAGCAGCTGGCTGTCAAGTTCAAGACAGCAGAGAAAGCAAACGCTTTCCAGACAATCTTCGAAGTTTGCCTCAGTCAGCTGAAAGAAGCAAGCAAAGGTTTGCATCTTACTTAGAATTGCAAAGCCAAAAGACTCCCTGAGCTCTGCTAGTGCTGCTGTGAAAAGATTTGGAATTATTTGCTCATGAATTTTATCAAAAAGGGTGGTCTCATAAAAAAGTCTCTATTCACATAAACCATGTGTTGTGTACCTTAACTTCTTAAACCCCACAGCTTTGTCACAAGAGTAGCCTTGAGTCCCAAGTCAAAAGGACATAGCTCTGTATAGAATAGACTTTTTTTAAGCAATCGAAAGTACAATGTTTAAAAAGATGTCCCTGACAGCAGCAGAGTTTACAGATGTGGTTGACAGGGGGAGTCTTAAAAAGTAATGCAAGTTATTCACTATTTTGCACAATTTGGTATCGAATTTTATGAAATTCAGCTCACGAGCACTTGCCCATGTACTTTTGAACTCAAACCATTGAAATTCAATTTTCTTTGAGTTTTGTGTGAATGTCACATCAAAATTGCTACCCCTTTGGAGGTCTGTCGGAAGCTAAGAGCTGTGATTAAATTTTTTGTTTTAGAAGGAGAATCCACTTAATAAAAGGTGGACAATGGCCATGGAAAGAAATGGAGACTACGTTGAGAAATAGAAATATGATCCTCAGATGCTCCCCTTCCATTTGAGGAATGCTAGTTGTAGCTGCTTTCTCTTTTCTTTATGTTATAAAAAAAACTTGCATTACTTTTTGACTCCCCCTCGTATGTCAGAAAATGAACAAACAGTGTGAATAATAGAACATGATTCGTACTTGCATATGACCTGAAAACATGACGACGAGCCTTACAGCATGTGTTGCTCTCCAGACTGAGAGAGATGTTCAAAGCACAATATCTTACTTGGGGGGGTATTATATCATGCAATCCCTCTACGTCATTGAGAAAAGCAAGATATGTAGTGAATTTTTAAATACTTTTTTAAAACCAGTAACTAAACTACACATAGTGATGCAGTCCCAAAGATGAGATGGATGTTTGATAGTAAATTTTACATGTGATTTGCATCAAATTTGTCTGTCAGTACCTCTGTGAGTGTAGTGTACTCTTGACTTAAACCAGTTGAATTGCATTTTGATTGTTGGGGGGGGGGGGGGCGCAAAATGATCAAGTGACAATTTTTATGTCTTCTAAATATTTCAGGTAAAGTCTCCATGCCCATTTCTACCCCGGATTCTTCAGTAGTAAAGTCTCCAGAGTCCAAATGGGATGCAGCTTCAACCAGCAAAGCAGCACCAGCTGTGGCAGCAGCTTCTGCTGCTCCCAAGTCTCTCACGGAACTCTTCAAGCCCAAGGTTGGCAGCTGGGAGTGCGACGGCTGCTTGGTGAGGAACGCCGGGGACGTGCTCAAGTGTCCGGCGTGTGCCACCCTCAAGCCTGGCGTCAAGCCGGACGACCTTCCCAAAGAGCAGCCGTCGTCCTCCAGTTTTTCAATAGCGAGCCTAACCTCTGGCTCAACGGGCACTGGTTTCCGATTTGGCTCTGGCAGTGTTGCTGCTGGAGCCACTCCCGGCCCGGGTGCTGTGAAGTTCGGCGGTCCACCACCGCCAGGCAGCGGGGAGGCCAAACAAGAAGATATGCCAAAGGAGCCGGGGACAAAGTCAGGATTTTCCGCTGGAGCCTTTTCCCAAGGCCCAAGCGCAACCGGCTTCAGGTTTGGCCCAGCTGCACTGAGGGGCGGAGGCTTTACGTTTGGAGCGCCGTCCGCGCTGGCCGAATCCACCACCACGACGGATGCTGCTGCTGCTACAACAACGTCCAAATTCTCTTTTGGGCAGTCTGCCGCAACCGCGCCTGTCGGAGGTCCCGTGTCGTTTGGCTCGGGTCCGGTGACCAGCACGCCGGCGGCAGCTGCTGCTGCAGCCACCAAGCCCAGCACCACCAAGGTCTCTCCTTTTGTCGTGAGCACGGCGCAGCAGAGTGGCGGCTTTGTGTTTGGTGGCTCCGCCCTTTCCTCTCTGTCGGGGGGTGCCACCAGTTCTGTGACAACTACATCCGCCACTTCTAGCGTCGGGTTTTCTTTTGGCCCCAAGCCGAGCGGGTTCTCTTTCACCCCGCCCAAGGAACCTGCGGGGAATCAAGCGGAGGCCAAGTCAAAGTCTAGCCAGCCAGATGGCGGTCTGTTGGCCAAATTGTTGACCTCGGATGACTCTACTGCAGACGAGGTGCTGGGGATCACATCGAAACCTGCAGGTCAGTGGCTCATCAAAGTTTATTGTTGGTTACTCTATTGTAACACCTCTAATCTTTGGCACTTTTATGACCATATTATATTAAAAGTGCTGTAAAACTCTTACTAAAAATGTAAGACCATTTTTTGGGGAAAATTTCTTTCTTTTTTTTTTTTCCCATGTATGAAAGTATTTAATATTGGGGGGGGGGGGAGGTGTTATTGTTCCATCTGGTCTGGGCATTCTTTCCTGAAATGTCTCATGTGATCAAGTTTTGCCGTTTCCTTTTTGACTGTTGAGGTGCCCCTTTTTATTTCTACAGTTGTCCTCGCTAGCGATCCATTTTAGTGATAAATGTAGTAATCAGTCGGTGGGGGGGGGGGAAAAAGCTGTTTTATGGGTTGGATTTTTAGGGATCTGGTCTTTGCGATACTTTGCCTTAATTTACTGTGAAAAGGATTTGATAGTCTGTGGGCAAAGACATAGAGTGATAGCCTCCTTTAAATATTGGCTCAGTTTGGGGTTGTTTTGTTTTTTGTTTTTTATTATGATAGTTTTGGTTTTTGTTTTTTATTCTTCTTTCAATAGCTTAAAAAGGTATCATATTTTGTATTTATTTTGATTTTTATTCTTGTTTACTCTGCAAGATTCGTCGACGGGTGGATTCAACTTCAGCATGGCGGCGAAACCGACGTCCTTCGGGGGAAGTCCCTCGGGTGGCCAGACTCAGAGCCAGGGCTTCCAGTTTTCCCTGGCCAAGGGCCAGGGCGGCCCGGCGGTGCCCAGTTCTCCCGAAGTAGACGAGCAGGGCCTGTACATCACCAAGGAGGGAGACGACAGCCACATTCACTTTGAGCCGGTGGTGGCTCTGCCGGACAAAGTGGAGGTCAGTCAGTCAGTTTGTTTGACGGACGGACGTTTCGTGGAGTTGTACATGGGAAGATGTTCTTTTGTCAATAGCTGTGCATGGGAAGATGTTCTTGGTCTATAGCTATACATGGGGAGATGTTCTTTTATCGATAGCTGTACATGGGAAGATGTTCTTGGTCTATAGCTATACATGGGGAGATGTTCTTTTGTCGATAGCTGTACATGGGAAGATGTTCTTTTGTCATTAGCTGTACATGGGAAGATGTTCTTTTGTCAATAGCTGTACATGGGAAGATGTTGTTTTGTCAGTAGCTGTACATGGGAAGATGTGCTTTTGTCGGTAGCTGTACATGGGAAGATGTTCTTTTGTCAGTACCTGTACATGGGAAGATGTTCTTTGTCTATTGAGCTCATGGGAAGATGTTCTTTTGTCAGTAGCTGTACATGGGAAAATGTTCTTTGTCTATAGAGTGCATGGGAAAATGTTCTTCATCTATAGCTGTACGTGGAAAGATGTTCTTCGTCATAGCAGTGTGTGGGTGGTGTCGTATTCATAAAACATGTGTCTGTAAAATATACTCCCTGTGCCACAGGTAAAGACTGGAGAAGAAGACGAAGTGATCCTGTTTGAGTCCCGGGCTAAGATGTACAGGTTCGTCTCGGGGGAGTGGAAGGAGAAAGGAGTGGGTGTGGTCAAGATCCTGGAGCACAAGGAGAACAAGAAAACCAGACTCTTGATGAGAAGAGATCAGGTATGGATGGTGATGTATGTGTGTGGTTGGGGGGTGGGGGGAGGTGCTTTACTTCCTTTGTTCTCTTTTTAAATAAGCGGAGAATAATAATAAAAATATACCGTCATACTTACTAAGACCACACACCCTCGGGGGGCAACGCCACTGACTGAAGTGTCTTTAGGCTATTCCCAAAGGGGGGACATTTCTCGTTCTAATGCACAGTAGAATTGTAAATGGGCTGATTCAACAATGTCATGCTCATAACTGTGCCTGAACTACAACAGGGTACTGCTGCTTTTTCTTTCCTAGTCCTTATTATCATCATTTTCCTCTACTTCTTTTGTATGTTTGTCACACTCTTGTGACCCGCTATTTCCGGGGTACCTTGAATGTCAAAACAGACTTTGTGCTGTTAAAGGTAGAGAGGCTAGCAGAGTAAGTCTGATTCCCTGTAAAGACTTCTCTGTTGACATCCGCCCCTTGGCGCTCATATGACCTTATTCAGTTGCGAGCGCCGTAAAACCCTCTACTAAATGAATAATGCATAGCTGCCACTTTCCCGCTAAATAGCGGAAACTCCGCTACATCTAGCTTTCCCCGCAACTTTCCTCCTTCCTCCGCTGGACCGCTCTTGATCGCAAATTTCATACTTTTTTTTCCACGCGGAAAACACCGAACCGGGAGAGAGACGAAAACGCGGTCTGCGCATGTCCGCTCGTAGCTTTCTACTTCCGTTCTTCTAGGCCCAGCGCTAGTTTCACATTGTTTATTGTTGTGGAGCAACACAGTGTCGATCGGGCATCGGGACGTTAGCGCGCCGAGTTGTCATTGAAATTGGCGGAAATTCGAGAGAAATTGATTCAGAATGCAAAAATAAAAGGAGCTGGAATGAGAAAGAAGCAGCCGGTGTGCGACTTGAAAAGTTCATTAAAAAATTGAACTAGATCTAGCTGTTTTTTGCGAAAGAAATCGCGGCCCGCGGCACTCCTGTTACAGTCCTGTACAATTGCGGTCCCGTTTGTTTACATGACGGCTATTGTGGCTGCTGCGGAAGTGAATCTAGATCTAGATTTAGATCTAGAAAATCTATCTCTAGATATAATCTAGATCTACACATATTTAGATATATCTAGATCTAGATTAGATAGCCTAGGCTATAATTTTAATTCAGTTTATCTCTAAATAAGAAACACACTACAGGGGCACTAAGTGCAAACGGGACCGCAATTGTACAGGAGTGCCTGCCTCCTTGATCCGATACTGCTCTACGTCTATGTATGTACACGTTTAAAGTGAAAGAAGTCTTTTTATGAGACACCAGCTGGCAAAAAACACTAGATTTTTAGTCACCAAGTCCAAACTGTGTCAAATTGACTCGAATGCTTGTTAGTCAACTTACTGCATTTATGTTGTTGTTTTTTTTGTTTGTTTTTTTCAAATACATTTTAATTCAGTTGCCTATGGTTAACAATATGACAGTTTTCCCTTCCAAAACCGTAGGCTAGATTTTCCAGTATATATTGCCTCTGGATCTCACTGGTTTCGGAGAGCGCGCGTACACTTTCGCGTGAATTTCCTCCTTTTTAAAAATTTCTAAGTGGCAGCTATGATAATGACCACCTTTAGAAGATAATCGACTGTAGTAACAGCCACTTCCCATTTTCTTCCTGTGTATTTGCCGGGGGTGTAAGACAGACACTTTTCTCCTCTTCATTCTGTTGCCTTCTTTGACAAATTCATGAAATATTTGTTCCTACGGGGTGGAATCAGGCGCTAGGCAATTTTTGAGCGTGTGGGGTTATTGGTATCATCTTAAAGCTTGTTCAGTTGTCTTGCTAACGGTGAAAAAAATGCCCATCTATCTTGAATAGCAGTCAAGATATTTGAGATGTAAGAAGGTGGGGTCGCTCAGTTTGGAAGGTAGAATTGACGAGAAAATGGCCGCCAAAATTTGGTTTTTTCTCTAGCTTGATAGTCCATGGAAACTGAAAACTTACTTTTTTGTGCCTTTAATCAACGATTTTCTGTCAGAAATGTTTTTAATTGCACAACAACAGTGTTAAGCCCAGAAACAAAAATTTGATGAAAATTGCCAAACTTCTTCAGTTTTATTATTTTGACGAAGGCCTGATTTCACCTCGCTGCTTCACATACAGATATTTGAGCACGTTACTATGTGCTGCATTTTACTCAAATGAGGTATGCCTTCCTCAAGGACTTCTCTTGGCGAGTGGGCATTGTTCACCTTGGTTTCAATGTTTCGATCAGACAGGAAGAACTTGATCCATTTGTAAAGTTTGCCATGTATCCCGAGGTCCATCATTTTACTCAAATGAGGACTTGATTATTTTGGATCATGTTCGAATCTTTATTCGCTCTGCCCAGCTGATTACAATGTACCCAACAACAACAAAAAATGCTTGCTCCACATCTGAATATGCTTATGTAATGCAAACGAAATGAAGAACTGGTTATGACAGTGCTAACCTCCTTTTTTGTATCGAAGAGGTAAATTCTTGAAAGTTGGTGGTTGGCGGGTGCCCTGTTGTGGTTTGCTCCTTCTTTCCAACTATTGTCCTTATATCCCCTTCTTCTTTTTTATGTTTGATACTCTCTTGTAACACCTGTAATCTTCTGGCGCTCATATGACCTTATGCAGTTGTGAGAGCTGAAAAACTTTTACTAAAATGAAAAAAATTAATAAATAAAAATTCTTGTAAAGATAGAAATTATGTAGCTGAAACTTATTTGTCTTCTTCTTTTTTTTTTCCCCTTCAAGGTACTCAAAGTGTGCTGTAACCACATGATTGATCCAGCACTCAAGTTGGAGGCGATGGCACGGTCTGAAGGCAAAGCCTGGACCTGGTACGCCATGGACTTTTCTGAGGAAGAAGGAAAGATGGAGCAGATGGCCCTGAGGTGAGACAGAAGGACATTGTCACTGACCTTGCTTAGATTTTTGTACCCTGGGTAACGATAAGTCCCTGTGGGCATGATGGTGTGTTTGAAAGGTTATTCCGAGTCTTGTGATTTCCATCTTTTTCACTACCTCAGAATATCAAGAGAACTTTTTTTTATGATGTCGGATTTGACTTCTTTCAGTGGCATGTTCATACCACCGGCACAAATCAATATGGCTGTACGCTGTGAAATATTTTGTCGGAACTTATAAAAAGGTGAAAGATTGTGGATGATTATTGGCTGCTGTCTTTTTGTATTGTGTGACCCAACTTTTGTGGACTTCAGTTGGAGTAGTATCTTGGCGTATTATATCCACTGAATGCTTTCTCCTCATATTGTTTTAAAAGAGAAAAGATTGAAAATAGAATTTCTTCTTATTCATTTAAAAAACTATAAAGGAAAGAACAATATTAGTGTTGAGGCATACATTTCTATTGTTCATGATTCTCATAATTTTGTTTAAGAGGGGAATGAATGAATTTTTAAGTCCAAAGAAGTCCAACAGAAGCATGGAAACTTTTGATCAATGTTAAAGGTTCATCCATAGTGAAAATGTAATCATTTTTATCTCGCATAGATTCGAAACAGCTGAAATGAGAAAGGATCATCTGTTATGAAAATGTACATTTTTATCCCGCATAGATTTCAAACAGCTGAAATAAGAAAGGATCATCCGTAATGAAAATGTAATCATTTTTATCCCGCATAGATTCCGAACGGCTGAAATTGCTGGTGAATTCAAGAATGTGTTTGACCAGTGCAAAGAGAAAGGAAAAACTACCCCCGACAAAAGTGGATCTGCAGCCCAGGCAAAGATTTCTGGGGATGCAAATTCCGTGAAGAAGGAATTGTTTGCCGGTAAGTCATGCATCGCTTAGCTTTCCTTTTCGTCCCTGTAGTATATATGATTTGAGACAATGGTTGAAAGTCAGTAACGAAGGAGGCCTATTAACATTTACAGTACTGAAGGCTCATATAATAATAATAATAATAGATAGCATTTGTATAGCATACAGTGCAAGCAGCCGACTAAGCGCTCAAACACTAACAAACTGACAAGATCTTTCGCTGTCTATAGCCGGGTACTAGACCTGCATGTTTGCCGACAATCGTCTGAAATCCGACAATCGCGACCCGACCCGCGAACCGGCCGATGCTATCGCTAGGCCCGCCTGTATCAGTCAATGTGCGTAGTGCGAGGCCTGGCCGACTGCCAGCGACCCCTTTTTCTCCCGTCGGCTTCGTCGGCACTTTCGTTTTCGTGCCGACGTCGGCGTTTCCGACATAATTGTCGGAACCTGAGTAGAAATGCGAACACGAAAAAGGACGACAACCTAAATTATCTACTTTCAGTTTCGTGCTCGAGCGGCCATTTTGAATTTCGTTTGTTGACTAATTCAATTGTTCAGATCGTGTGGATTCATTCAAGTCCGACTCTCTTGTTCTAATAGAATTTAGATCTAGATCAAGATCTAGATTTATATAGATCATTATAGACCTCAATGGAGGATTCATATTCCAATTCTATTGTGTCAAACCCTTTCATAGGTTGTGCTGTAATATTAATATTGGTAAAAATAAGCATTTCATCAGGTGCGTGTATTATTTATTTATCTAAATCTAGAAATCTAGATCTAGATCTAGAATCTAGACTCAGCTGAGTCCGTCTGTTCGGAATCGGATGCGGATTTCTAGTTCAAGGCCTATTCCTATTCACTTGTTCTACAAGATGTAGATCTAGATCTAGATCTAAATCTAGATTTATTTAGATTACTAGATCTATATTGAGTATTCATATTCTAATTCTGTTGTGTTATTGTATCAAACCCAAAAGCAATGTAGTTGTAAACCATATAGATTCTAGATCTAGATCTAGAATATAAATTTAATTTTGATTTTTTTTTTTTCATTTAGGACTTGTTTTGGCCTTATTACATGAGGCCCGTTGCAGGTTCTTTTTGGGGGTAGGGTTAGGTCTCTTCTTTATATTATTGTGTTTGTTGGGGTGGTCGCTCGTTACTCGGATAGTCCTTCCTTATGACACCTACAAAGGCTTTGGGGGGGGGGTGCGCAAAATTTTCAGACAATCTGGTTGAGGCTCACATGCAGGTCTAGGGTACCCATTCCCACGTGGGTGAAGTGAGGAAAATTTGTGTAAAGTGCCTTTTCCAAGGACACAACGTCGGGTCCCTGACGGGATTCGAATCCACGACCTTACGGTTGCAAGTCCGAGAGCCTATATTGTGAAAAACCCTCAAGTACCGCGCTAGTTTAGAACACTGAAGCTGTGGTAGAATTTTTTTTAATTGAAAAAAAAACCTTGGCAGCCCAAGAAACGTGCTTTAGAAATTCAGGGAGGTTCATCAACCTTTCAGCTATTATATAGCATGACTTCCTTTGGTATTTACTTCAGTGCAGTGCGGCAATTCGTTGTTTAATTTTGTTTAGTGTGCCTGGTTGCACCGGCAACTAAAGCTGCCAGCGATAGTGAGATCTGGTGGCTTTAAAAGTCGCCGGACGGTTCTGTAAGTGTTAAGTGAATTGCCCTATTTGTTGACGAGGTGGTTGACATTGTCATAAAAAAGGGGGCTCTTGGCTTTGATAGCACTTCTCCCACAGACTGGTAATTACAAGTTACCGTTAACTCACTTGAGCCTGAGCTATTTTTTACCTAACATCCATTGCAGCCTGACAGTTTTGGGGTATATTGAATCGTTGTCCCCAAAAAGCCTGAAAGTTATCAACATTTTTTTTAATGCAGCAAAAGAAAGAAAGAAATGCTCTCACAGAAAAAGAAATCTGCGTCTAATTTGTCTGAATAGTTTTTGTTTTATCAATATTTTGAAATGGCAATGTCTGGGGGTTATACCACTGTTTTGCCCACAATTTATAATAAAACCATCTATTGCGATACGGGGGACGAATGACTTAGTCTGTTACAGCTCAAAAAGTATCTCACATAACTTCTCCAAATTTTTACCAAAACAAAACAATTGGTCAACTTTTGACTCGCTGCTTCCCCGCAACTTGTAACCGAAAAACACCAGAGATATTGATAAAGCGCATCTCGTGAATAAATGGGAATTGGCTCTAGCGAGTTAATAAAAGTGGGGGGGGGTTATTTATTATTTTTTTCCTTCTCTGCCCTGTGTCGTGATAATTGTATCCGGTCGAGCACCTTGTGAATGGTTGGGAGTGCGCTCTGGTTTGGTTTGCTCCTTTTTTCCTGTAAATACCTGTCATCCCTAGCTCTCCTCCTTTTTTCCTGTAAATACCTGTCATCCCTAGCTCTCCTCCTTTTTTCCTGTAAATACCTGTCATCCCTAGCTCTCCTCCTTTTTTCCTGTAAATACCTGTCATCCCTAGCTCTCCTCCTTTTTTCCTGTAAATACCTGTCATCCCTAGCTCTCCTCCTTTTTTCCTGTAAATACCTGTCATCCCTAGCTCTCCTCCTTTTTTCCTGTAAATACCTGTCATCCCTAGCTCTCCTCCTTTTTTCCTGTAAATACCTGTCATCCCTAGCTCTCCTCCTTTTTTCCTGTAAATACCTGTCATCCCTAGCTCTCCTCCTTTTTTCCTGTAAATACCTGTCATCCCTAGCTCTCCTCCTTTTTTCCTGTAAATACCTGTCATCCCTAGCTCTCCTCCTTTTTTCCTGTAAATACCTGTCATCCCTAGCTCTCCTCCTTTTTTGAGTTCCGTTTGTTACTCTCTTGTAACACGTCTAATCTTCGGCACTTATATGATCTTATGTTGCAAGTGCCCTAAAACTCAAACTAGAACTTAAAAAAAAACAACCAGACCCAAAATTAAAAAACCCTTTAGTATGAGCTTTTTTTTGTTGTTGTTGTTGTTAAAGATAACTGTTGTGTCTCTTGCCCCCACTTGACAAAAGCTTTATTTCAATTTCCACTTTTGTTATTTGTAATATTTGTCAGCTGATAGCCAGACAGGAGAGGAAGACGATGACGATGTGATTTTTGTACGGGAAGAGAAACCCACGGATGAGCAGGTCGAAAAGGCGCGCCGGTACCTGCTGCCAGATAACTTCTACCTCTATGAAAGCAAACCGCCTTGCCCGGGCTGCATCGGATGCACAGATGGAGAAGTACCGGTAAATGTACCGGCAAAGAGCAAACCGACTGTTCCTACTGGCCCGGGTAAGTTGGTGGTGACTCAAACATCTTTAAGATACGTCTTCATTGTCCAGATCCTGGCACATTGGTTTGGTGTTTCACTACGTGTACACGCACGCGCGTGCACACACACTTAGGCTTACAATCACATGCATAATATAAATGAGCAGCAATATAAACAATAATAATAATACACACTCAATGTTCATTTAATGCATGCTCTAAGGTTGTAAGTATACTTATATACAAGATGGTTAGGATGGAAGCATTTTGATATATACATATCAGCCATTTGTGCTGGGGACTTGGGGGTTTTTTTGTTTTTTGTTTTTTAAAAAGCTATGTAGTCATTATTGAAGTAGAAAATGTGTGGCTTGATGTTTGTCTTTTGTCCTCAAATGTAACTGGGTGGGTGGTTGGCGGGTGCTCTGGTGTGATTTGCTCCTTCTTTCCTATCAAACATCTTATCATCATTATCTCCCCCTCCTTCTTTTTTGTGTTTGTTACTCTCTTGAAACGTCTCTAATATTGGACACTTATATGAGTTTGTTGTGTTGCAAGTGCTGTAAAACTCTCACGGTGGGTGGTTGGCGGATGCTCTGGTGTGGTTTGCTCCTTCTTTCCTATCAAACATCTATCACTATCGTCCTTATATCTCTCCCTCCTTCTTTTTTATGTTTGTTACTCTCTTGTAACACCTCTAATCTTCCGGCGCTCATATGACCTTATGCAATTGCGAGCGGCGTAGTGTAACTGGTGGTTAGAGGGCACGACTGGTAGGTCTTACTACTTTTCTTTCCTTCTGTTGTTTCTGTCTAGTGGTTTGTTTTTCCCCCTGCTCATATGACCACATTCCTGTTGATGTGCTCTATTGATAAACGAAATCGGAGAATGGCAGTGGGTGGTTGGCGGGTGCTCTGGAGTGGTTTGCTTCTTTTTTCCTATCAAACATTTATCGTCTTTATCTCCCCTCCTTTTTTGTGTTTGTTACTCTCTTGTCACACCTCTAATCTTCAGTTGTTATATGACCTTATTGTGTTGCAAGTGCCGTAAAACACTTTTACTAAAGCTAAAAAAGAAGAATGGCACCAGCTGAAATTGTTTTCAAATTCATATATTGCAATATTTTTATGTCCATTTATAAATCAATTTTGCGAATACCAAAATTAGCATGCATACTGCTTTGTCTTTTAATCTTGTTCAAATTCACTTGCTGAGATTCAAATAAAAAGGGTGCTCCTCTTGAATGAATAACATAGCTCCAGTTGTTGTGTGATTCTGTGAAATTGGAAAATGTCAAGCAATATCAGTTTGTCAGGCGGTAATATTATGATAATGTTGGTTAATTAATAGTCTTGCTTGAAAATGTTGTGCTGAAGATTTAAAATTATTGGTACTGCTTATTGATATCTCGAGAAAGAAAAATGTTATCACTGCAGAGTATGCCTTTTTTTTTTTTTTTTTTTTTTCTAATTTTACTTTTGATTATTCCCCCACCCCAACCCCCAACCCTTTTCCATTGGACTGAACTGGTTTGTAGGTTTTGCCTTTGGCCAGAGCAGCCCGTCACTGTTTGGAGGGGGAGCAAATTTGCCCAACTTTGCCAGCCTTACTTCTGATTCGGACGGTGAAAAATCGGAACCGGCAGTTGTGTTTGGCTCAAAAACGAGCATGGACTTCTCTAGCCTTGCTTCTGAGGGGGAAACAAGAAATGTCTTTGCTGTAAAACAAGGTAGGTGCTTTGGCTTGTAGGGGGACAAAATGGATTGTTTGTGTTTAGATCAAAGACGAAAGGTTCATTCTTGCCCGAGCATGTTTTTCACCTGCTTGATTTGATTTGATTTTTTAAAAATTAAACTCGCTTGCTCTGTGTCTTCGTATTGATAAAGCCAAGTCGTGGAGAACTATTTTGTCCAAAGTGCCTCTTTACTAAAATACACTTTTGACAAAATAGTTCTGGGGTGACGGAATGTGGTCACACATTATTACAGGCTCTGTAACCCTTGTCAGTGGTGTAGCGGTTATGCGCTTTGTCGTCACATGCGGAAAACCTGTTTGTATCGAGTAGTTCGGTCCTTCTGCTGGGATGCTGTATCTCTCTCAGCCTTCAGCGCTAAGCTGACAAAACACTTTTTTTTCTCACTTTGGCGCCAAGATTTTTTATTCGCTAAATCGAAAGCCTGATCAGTTACCCTACTTGTGTGAAAAAATCAAAGTGAAACTGTGTCTAATTTTTGTATAAATTAGAACACTCTATTTTTAAATGGTTACACTAACAAAAAAAACTGTTTTTCTCGAAACATGCTGTGAATATACAAACAGGCGTTTTGTCAGCTTACTGCAGAGTGGCCCTTACACGCAGGGTTGAAGCAGCCTGCCTTTTAGATGATCTCAATTGTGTTCATAGGAGGAACCATTGGTGTTGATAACGGAAGTGACAACTTTTATAGATATGATTTTTGGTGAGTTGTCTGTAAAGACAGTCGTCGGAGATTCCAGTACTGTTTCAATATTTGTCTATTGTAAATTCATGTAGCTGTAGCATCGACTTCAGCACCTGCGATGCAGGGTGGTGTTCCCCAACAAGTCACATCATGACACTTTGCTAGCTCTGCAACTATTCTTGAAGTTCACCTCACAATGAGTTGGGCTAAGGAGTTTTCAAATGGGCAGTTTCATTCACAGAGTCACATCATCATTGCCTTTCTCACCCTGCACCAGGGTATAGGCCACGGACAAACACCCCCCACTTTTCTCTATCCTGGGCTAGCCTCTTGATGTTATTCCATGTCTTCCCACTTTTCTGTACATCGATTTTCAGAAGAGTCCTTTCGGCTTTGTCCGCTGTCCTTCATTGTTCCTGCTGATACAGAAGCTCCTCTGTCTCCCAAGATCGAAAAATAAAAAGCTGTGTTTGTCCGTGTTTCTGTAACTTACTGTTTTTTACTGGGTTGGGTAGTTGGCCCTCCGCAAACTGGCACTTTTCGGGCGACCAGACCTATGCACTTTTAGTCGCCTCTTACGACACGCAGTATCACGGCAGGTGTATTCTTTGCTCCCCCATAGTAAAACTACGGGGGCCCCCCCCACCAGCAGGGGGAATCAGAGTCACAGAGGCATGTATTTTGTCTAAAGTTGTAAAGCTTGGGGAGGGTTTCCCCCTTCAAAACATTCTTGTTTAGTGCTGACTTTGACTTTGAGCTGTCTTCATGCTCAGGGCCTGTTTGTGATTTGACAATTCCATCTTGGTAACTCCTTGTTACTTGTTTTAGGTGACTGGTTAAAAAGGGCATCTAGCTGCTCCTTGAATGGTAGATGAGATTTCCAGTGGTTTAACCCTTCCAGCCCCATGCGCGTATATTTTCAGCAGCGCTTGTACCTCCCACCATCCCAAGAGGGTGTACTCTCAGTTTCAGGGGTTTCTGAATTTGTGCATTTTTAAAAATTAGCGAACCTAATTAAACTGTAATTTTCATAACATTTTTTCATTTACCTTTAAAAATTGTTGAATGTTATTATCTAAACCTCATTAGAGAGATACTACATCACTTTTTAGAATGCATGCCTCTTTTTCTGAAATACTGCTGTATTAGCTGGGACTGGGGTTAGGGAGCGCACAAAAATGGCTGGGCCTGGAAGGGTTAACGGGTATGCTAAACGAGGAATCAAATTTTTGTAATCATTGTCATTATTTCTTCTTCACTTGTCTTTCTTGTAGGCGACTCGTCTTCACCCTTCAAGTTTGCCGGTGCCGGGCAGCAGCTGTTTAGACCCGGCGGAGCCTTCGCTCAAGCTGAAGGTGGCGAGGATGGAAACGACTCTGGCGTGGTGCCCAGTGAGGACGTCCATTTTGAGCCCGTGATTCCTCTGCCAGACCTGGTGGAGGCGAAAACAGGTGTGTTGCTTTGTGGGGCTGTGTGTGATGTCTTTTGTTTCCACAGCGCTTGTCTTCTGACGCTTCTTCTAAGTGGGTGGTTGGCGGGTGCTCTGGTGTGGTTTGCTTCTTCTTTCCTATCAACCGTCTATTGTCCTTATCTCCCCCCTCCTTCTTTTCTATGTTTGTTACTCTCTTGTAACACCTCTAATCTTTTGGCGCTCATATGACCGTATGCAGTCTGGAGCGCTGTAAAACCTCTACTAAAAGTACTAAAACAAGCTTCATCTAAGCCACAAGCTCAAAGTGTTGAGAACTTGAAAAGGGTGCCAGTTTATACTTGTCAAAATGTTCTTGTGGATTTGACGTGCGCTGTCTACATTATCGGTTTGTTTTGACCCTCAGTACAACACGGTATGTTCTTTTTTCAGGGATGTCACTTTTCCACTTTTTTCCCGGTATTTTGATCCTGATCCGCTATTCAGTTATTAGGATCGAGATAGAATCTATAGGAGGGGGGAAGGTGCATCTAATCTTTTTTTTTTTTTATGTTTGTCATTTCTCTCTATGTACACCCTTTGGGTTTCAAATTGATATTCATATGTTAGCGAGACCGTGGCGTGTGGATTTTCAGCTATTTTAAAAGAAGTTGAGTAGCATCCCTGTTTTTTGGGGGGGGGGTTTCTGTTGCGGTTTCTGTGCCTTTGGCCTAATATTTAGCTAATTTCACCCTAGCTCATACTTTACCGGCGTGCCAAAGACTGCTTTGTTACTCAACTCAGGTCTTGATTTATGTGTTACTTTCGTAACTTTTCATTTAGACTGGAAGTTAATAACAAGGAGCCATGCACAAACACAACTCATTTGAGACCCATGTGTCTTTGGCTTCACTCCTTCCTTCCTTTTCTTTTCTTTCTTCTTTCTTTTCTTTCTTCTTTCTTTTCTTTTTTTCTTCTCTCTTTTCTTTCTTTCTTCTTTCTTTACTTTTGTTTTTTTCTTTCTTTTTTCTTTTCCTTTCCTTTTTTCTTCTTTCTTTCTATCTTTTTTTTTTTTTTTTTTTTTAAAGAAATAAATTACAACTTTCAAATTGTGCATAGGTGAGGAGGACTGGTCCGCCCTGTTCTGCCAGAGAGCCAAGCTGTACAAGTTCGACCAAGATGCCAAACAGTGGAAGGAAAGAGGCATTGGGGAAATGAAGATTCTCAGCCACAACACGGAGAGTAAGTGCCGCCGTCAGTGGGGGAAATCAGCTGTATAGTTTTCCGACGAGTCTCTGGTCTCTGTTGTTCCACTTTCAAAATGAGATCTATTTAAAGGGTTAAGTGAGGGGAAAAGTTGCGGGATGAGGAAGGCGGGGAGACAGCGGAACACCACTAGCAAGTCCTGTTTCACAAATTGATGTTTTGTACCAGTTTCACTTAATAAAACCATATCATTCTTGAAGACTTCTTGAGCTGTCTAAAAATGTAAAAAAGCTGTGGATTCAGTGTTGAATTTTGTGTTGGAGACTGGACTCAATGTGCCCAATTTCTGACTGTAGTGGAGTATTTTTCCTGGCACACACAAATGCTCTCTACCTAAGTCGTTTGTGTGGATGGTTGGCGGGTGCTCTGGTGTGATTTGCTTCTTCTTTCCCATCAAACATCTATTATCCTTATCTCTCCTCCTTCTTTTTCGTGTTTGTTACTCTCTTGTAACACCTCTAATCTTCTGCACTTATATGACCTTATTGTGTTGCAAGTACCGTAAAACACTTACTAAAACTAAATTAAGTCGTTTGTCATAAAGGGCTCAGTCTTGTGTTTGGCCCTCAGTGATGTGCAATGTAAGATCATGTCGGTGTACCATTTTCATTTGAGAAGCCTGTGCTTTTATTGCCCGACCTTCTTCTTCAACCTTTTTGTGGGTGGTTTTCGGATGTTCTTGTGTGGTTTGCTCCTTCTTTCCTGATTCCTATTTTTAAAAATCTATCTCCTCTACCTTCCCGTCCTTCTTTTTTTATGTTTGTTACTCTCTTGTAACACTTCTAATCCTCTGTTCTTATATGACCTTATTGTGTTGCAAGTGCCGCAAAACTCTTTACTAAAACATCACCCCCTTTTCCAGTGATGTTCCGAGTTCTTCAGCGACGGGAACAGGTGCTAAAAGTGGCTTGCAACCATCTTATCTCCGAGGACATGAAGCTCAAGCCGCTGGCCACGTCTGAGACCTCGTGGTGTTGGTTGGCCCATGACTTTACCGATTCGGAGGGCCAAGTGGAGCAGTTTGCCGTCAAGTTCAAGGTGCGAGGTTCATGGGATTGCAAGTTATTTAAGGGTTTTCCCCAACATTTGCGTCTCTTTTATTACTCTAACTTGCTATGATGAAGTGGGCGCTCTGAATGTTGAATTAGTTGTTACGATTTTGAAAAATTATGTTTGATAAAGTTGAATAGAGAAATCCTCGAGCTTTCTGTTTTCCTTTGTTTTTTGTTTACGTTGATCGAAAATTGTAATTCAAAAGTGCTAAGACTTTTAAAAAATTGCGTTGTGAGTTCTCAATACTGAATTTGGATGGTTTGGTTGTTTTTTTTTAAATTACATTTTAACACTTTTTAAATTGATATTTATGTGAGCTATTTCAGCTGCAGGTGCTGTAAAACTTTCTAGAATGAACTGTCCACTTGTAGTATGAGAATGAAATAGACATTATTTTTGTTCAAGTCCATGCTCTGGTTCAGTATTTTGCTCGTCTTGACCAGTGGTTTTTTTTTTTTTTTTGGTTTGTTCTTGTCTTCTAGAATAAAGACATTGCCCAACAGTTCAAGGAAATTTTTGAGAAGTGTCAAGAGGATCTCAGGAACTGTACTAGCGCAGGTGAGGTTGTTTTGTTTGTTTGTTTGTTTGGGTTTTTTTTTGTTTTTGTTTTAAGGTGTTTTTTATGTCTCCATTATTGTAATGCTATGTTGCTGGGCTTTTTACAGTGATAGCATTTTTATTTTTTTTTAAGTGTGGGTGAACAGTTTAAGCAAAAATAATTAGTTTCTGTTGTCATTTCTGCTTGCTTTTAGAGAAAAATTTTGGAAAAGGATCTTTGATGTCGTTGGCTTTTTCAGAAAAAATTTTTGCACTTTGAAAGATTCTGACATTTATTTTTTTGAAAATTCCAATAATAGTGATAGTCTCATCTCTTTCTTGTTCATCTGCGCCGCCCGCCCCCGCCCCCGACTTGAAACTAGAAATTATACTCAGATTTTTGCTTGTTATGTCGTAGTCACATTCAGAAATGGTTGAAGTGTTTAGATGGCTCTTTTCACGTTTGCTTTCGTCATATCCACTTCACTGTGATGTCATAGCAAGGGTTTATTTCAGGGATGCCAAATCTCCGGTTTTTCCGGATTTTTCTGGGTTTTTTTCATACACTTGCAAAGGAAAGGGGAATGATAAAAGAAATGTTTTTGTTTGCTCATTTAAAGATTTTACAAAGTATGTTTTCGGTGAGATGTGACGCTCCGATCATTTTCAGGTTGTTGTTGTTTTTTTTTTTTCAAAAATCATTTGGCATCCCTGTTATTAGATTGGCAGGAATAGGATGATCTATCGGTTCATAGACGTGGACATGAAAACAGTCAAAAAATGCAATCTAGCAGAGAAGTTGAGTAAAAAAAATAAAAAATAAAACTGGTTTACGTAAATTGAGCCTCTGAATTAGTGTTTTAACCTTGAAACAAAAAGTGTAAACCATTTGCTGAAACAAGTGCTTATTCTGTATTCCCTTTTTTTTTTAATAGGAGAAAAGGGGGGGGGGGTCTGTCTGCTGATAATGGTAACAGTGGCTCTAAACCTAGTTTTAACTTTATTGAAGACTCTTTGCATATGGTCTGTTTGTTCGCACTTTCAGTTGTTTCAGATAGTGATAAAGTCAAACAGGTCATTTTATTTCTGACTCGGTCCTCAGTGCTGTGTTGTTCAGACTCCTATTCGAGTTTCAAAGCTCTGTGTGTGGGCTTTTATATTTTTTTATGACTATTTCTTTTGCAATGATGCATTTTTTTGGGGTTGTATTTTTGCTTTTAATTTGTCATTATTCTTATAATTAACCCTATCCGTACGCCGTGGGGTCATTTTGTACCCCCGGGTTTGTACTCTTCACATTTTAGAATACTTTTAGTGCGAAGGTCTCTTTGAAACTTTCAGTGTTTCTCAAAAAATCATTTTGACACACTGCAATGCAAAGGGTACTGGTCGGATTAACGAGTAAATTTTCTCTATGGAAAGTGGTGGCACAAAGTTCCCCATGTCATATGGATACGCTAGTAAAACACGGCGTACGGATAGGGTTAAAGCTAATGGTTTGAATGGTTGTGTGTGTGCTGTGAGAGAGATTCAGTTTGGGACTAATAGAAGAAAAATGTGGATTGTGAATGGAGAAGACTGTACATGATACCAGCATTGCTACTGTTTTGTAAGTTGTGGCTTTTTTTTTTTTTTTAAAGTTGTAAGCTGTCTTGTCTTTGGTGTCATTATCAAATAGCATACAATCAGAACTCATTGGTTTTTTTCTCTTAGCAAAGCCTCATCATCAACACTCTGCTGATACAGCTCATGCCCCCAAAGATCAGTCAGTGGAAGAAGACACGAAGTTGAAGCATTCTGTGCACCCTTCGTGTGATTTATCACCAGCTTTTTATGAAACTGTCATGTCATCACTAAAAGTAACACCTTTGGGTGATAAGGGAAATGTCTATCACACAAAAGCTTTGAATGTGGCAGGGGAAGATACAATGACGGCTACGTCATTTACTCAACTTGGTGGCAAAGACGCCGAAGAAGTTATGAAAGCCAAAAATGTCACACCTTTGGGGGATCGAGGCAATGTTTATCACACAAAAGCTTTGAATGTGGCTGGACAAGATACAATGACTGCCTCGTCATTTACTCAACTTGGTGGCAAAGATGCTGAAGAAGTTATGAAAGCCCAAAATGTCACACCTTTAGGTGATAAGGGAAATGTCTATCACACAAAAGCTTTGAATGTGGCTGGACAAGATACAATGACTGCTTCGTCATTTACTCAACTTGGTGGCAAAGATGCTGAAGAAGTTATGAAAGCCAAAAATGTCACACCTTTAGGTGATAAGGGAAATGTCTATCACACAAAAGCTTTGAATGTGGCTGGACAAGATACAATGACAGTATCTACCTACTCTCAACTTGGTGGCAAAGATGCTGAAGAAGTTATGAAAGCCAAAAATGTCACACCTTTGGGGGATAAGGGAAATGTTTATCACACAAAAGCTTTGAATGTGGCCGGACAAGATACAATGACAGTATCTACCTACTCTCAACTTGGTGGCAAAGATGCTGAAGAAGTTATGAAAGCCCAAAATGTCACACCTGTGGGGGATCGAGGCAATGTTTATCACACAAAAGCTTTGAATGTGGCCGGGCAAGATACAATGACTGCTTCGTCATTTACTCAACTTGGTGGCAAAGATGCTGAAGAAGTTATGAAAGCCAAAAATGTCACACCTTTGGGGGATAAGGGAAATGTTCATCACACAAAAGCTTTGAATGTGGCTGGACAAGATACAATGACTGCTTCGTCTTATGCTCAACTTGGTGGCAAAGACGCCGAAGAAGTTATGAAAGCCAAGAATGTCACACCTTTGGGGGATAAGGGAAATGTTTATCACACAAAAGCTTTGAATATAGCCGGAGAAGATACAATGACAGCATCTACCTACTCTCAACTTGGTGATGGCAAGGACAAAAATGTCAAAAGCGGTCCTGCTCAACCTGTCGCTGCGCCAGCTCACGGTGCCAGTCCCAATCCCCAACAGCTGTTTGAGAGCTTCTCTGGATCAGGTGTCCCGCCTGCCGCAGCGAGGGCGCCCATGTGGAGCAGGGGTATGCCACTGCTATGCCTCGGGCTTGGGCTTGCTGGCTTTTTGTTTTGGCAAGTTTAGAATAAATAGTGCTCAGTGGGCTTTTTCTTTTAGAGTGTTATAAATAGTTTTGTTGTGGAATTCATGAGATGTCTCTGAAAGCTATCACCACCATTCCAGAGACTAGTGAGTACAGAACAGGAATGTTTCCTAAAGGAAATGGGGGAACTTTTTTCAAACAGAATGTTGATGATCTGTTGTCCCTGCTATGTTGCAACAGTTGGATACAGTGGGTCTATAATGGAAATAAAATGGGGGGGGGGGGGGAATTTGTTGGTCCAAGGCTCCGGTATAAGTCATAGGTTAGGAATAGCTGAAATCTTTCTGGGTTTTACTTTCTGTGGAGAGTGAACATATTGGTGCTTTACAAAGACGCGACTTGCACAATGGGGAACAGTTTTGCTGCATTGCCATAGTGTCAGACTTGCTTGCCAACACTTAAAGCTTCGAGCATTACTTCTTGTCGTACTTGTATTCCCATCGCAAAGACTGTGTCTTTAACATATCTCTTGCATTTTGACACCTAGAGATTTTTCAATCTTTTGTTCTGGTGACCTTATTCGACCATTGATAGATTTCTATGTTTGGTGATTTTTAAAAAATAATTTTTTTTTAAATTCTATTCAGTCAAGAACTGAGCAGTAAGCATTTGTGAGGCATCGTGGTGAAATCAGGCACTCGTCAAAATAATGAAATTGAAGAAAAACGCATTTTTCCCAACTGTTTGACTGTTTTTATCGAAATTTTGTGTTTTAGCTCAACACCCTTTAAGTTCATATGAAAACACATTTCCATGTGAATTTTACTGAAAACCCTTGTTTAAAAGCACAAAATATGTCATTTTCAGTTTTCAAGAACTCTTTACCTTACCAAACTTTGGCAGCCATTTTTTCATAAATTTTTAAACACTGAAACCAGGCTACCCCACCTTCTTCAGTCGCAAATATCTCGACTTCTTTTCGAACTAGATAGATATTTTTTCTTTGAAAGCAAGGCGAGTGAATTTATAAGCTTTCAGGTGATGTCAATAACTCCACATGCCCCAAAAATTGAGGAGCGCCTGGTTCCAACAAGTTGTGACACATTTGTTATTCACTGTATCCGTGTTGTTTTGGGGTTGTTGCTTTTTTTCCAAAGTGCTGATGTTTTATTTTTATTATCCTTTTTGTTAGGAAGAGGAGACAGGACCGAAAAAGAAAATGTAATTTAGGGTCTTTTTTTGTGTCTTTTTTAAATTCATAGCTTAGTTATAGAAGCACAGGGTCGAGTATGGTTTTGTCAAGTTCCCTCGCTTGCTTGACGACACCACACTTTCATGAATGCTCGATTTATGATTTATGGTTGTTGTTGTTTTTTTCGGGGAAAATGTTTTGGCATCCTCTCTGTGGCTTTGGGATGTTGGATTTTTTTCCTGTTTTTCTTTTTCTGTTTTGTATCCCCTGTGATTTCAATCCATCTCAAATTGTCATCTGAGCACTGTTCAATGTCGTTCCTCCAAATATTATTTGTTTTTACGTCTGTGTGAAAAGCAATTAATCAATTAACAGACTCCAGCACTTGTGTTATTTGCCGTACTTCCAAAAAGTACGTTTTTGCCCTTGTGAGGTTTTTTCTTTGTGACTAACTGAAATTTTGTGATGTGGATAACCTCTGACAAGTTGAGTGGACATGTGTAAAAGTCAAGAACGTTGGAAAGGAAAAGCTGGTCTTTGTGAAAGAATGTTTCTCACCTGGTGTGGTCATCCTGAACGGAAACGAAAAGCTTGTAAAATAATATATTTGCAAGACTCGTTTGCACGTGGTGTTTGTCCCACTCTTTACAACTTTTTGCGTCTGTCAAGGTTTCTCCGCTACTTATTTATCGGTTGTTATTGACTTGATGTAGTGCAAGTACAACTTGAAAAAGCAATTGTGAGGCAGCGTGGTGGAATCAGGCTCTCGTCAGTTTTGGGGCGTGTAGAGTTATTGGTATCATCTTCAAGCTTGTTCACTTGTCTTTATTTGGATGGAGAAAAAAATCAATTTCTCTTAAATACAAGTCGAGATATTTGCGAATGAATGAGGTGGGGGTCACCTGTTTTCAGAGGTAAAATTAGTGAGAAAATGGCAGCCAAAGATTAGTTATTTCCTTAGCTTAAGAGTCTGTGGTAACTGAAAATTTACATTTTGTGTGCCTTTAATCAACGTTTTTCAGACAAATCCAAACAGAAATGAGTTTTTTAATGGGCATGAAAGGTGTTGAGCCAAAAAACAAAAATTTGATAAAAATTCTCAAACCTGCGGATAAATGCAAGTTTCTTCACTTTGATTATTTTGACGAGAGCCTGATTCCACTGCGCTGACTCGCAATTTATAATGCAGTTTTCTATTTCAAGAAGGTAGCTTTTTGATGATTTTACATCAGTATTGTTCTCAATGGCTTTTAATTATTTTGCCGAGCGCTAATATGGGGGGGCTTCCAGATGTGTCTGTGCTGTGATTTTATTTCGCTGGAAGAGGTGTGAACTTTATTAAATGTTTGGCAAAATGTTCGAAGAAATAGGACTTAACTGCAAGATGAGATCCAAGTATGGGCATAAAGGTACTCGAGTGTCTTGTGTCAAGTCAAGTCCTGAATAAACGCAAGAAGATTTTGAGCTCAACGCACTGTTGATCTGTCTCCCACGCAATGGGAAGGACCAGTTACCGAGTCAGTGGTCTGATGGTGTACATTTACTCTGAGCGGAACTACCTTTTGTACTTTTTTTTTTTTTTTGTAAGTGTTTTACGGCGCTCATAACTGCTTACGGTCATATGAGCGCACGGGACACCCCTAACATTTTCAGTTAATGGGAAATTTTGAATTTTGCCCGGGTGGCGGCCGAAGCCTACTCCTATCGATTTTAGACCACCAAGGGACATGGGCCCTCCGAGATTTTTCGCCCTTCTCCGAGAAGGCTAGGTGTAGATCTTTCCTACCAGAAGATCAGGGGTGTGGCTGAAAGACAGCAGTGAGAAGGAGCCAAGGAGTAGCAGTAGAAAGGCTGCAGAAAGAGTCAGGAGCCCAGAGAAGGGGGCAAAGGGAGTTAGGGGGTGGGGGCAGTATGAGGAGACAAAAGCAGACGACCGAACATTGCTGGAGAACGAGAAAGGAGGTGAAAGGAGACAATTTAAGAGAATAAAAATTTTTGATCGCTACCCGGATTCGAACCAGGGACCTGTGAATGAGAAGCCAACACCTTTACCTCTAGGCCTCTTTTACTTTGTGGAAATAAACTAATACTGCCTTGAAAACGTGTGTGCATGCATGAGTCAAATTTAGGTGTGTTGCATTTTCGAAGTGAATAGTCCCTTTTCAACTGACTCATCTTATATATATTCCTTTTTAGCTCCTATATATTGGTCCAGTTTTCGCTGCCCTATTATATAACAGCCTGTTATATTTTTTACACTAAATATTCTTTAGTAGTTTGTACATACTCTTTAGTAACACATAATTTTATTGCTACTTGTATTGTCACTCAACTTTCCGTTGTTTGAACTCTCGGTTATTTTCTTATTAGATAAATGACTGACTTTCTGCACTCCATATTAGATTTTGCTTTGGCTTATATGTTAGACACAGTATCACATGTACTCTTGTGCTTTAGAAGCTAGACTTTTGTATCCTTAGACTGCAGCTTTCTTGCCATGTTTTCTTGGTATTTCTAGCCAATGCTCTTTTTTATTAGCTAATAGTATAGTACTATGCCTCTGACAGGCAGTTCAGAGTTTTCAAAGTAAATACGCTTTTTGATTTCAACTGCCATACACTTATTCTTCAGTGCTTGATGAAATTAACTGATTTTAAATCATTCTTACTTAACACTTTGCCACCTCATCTCGCTGACTGGCGACCCCCCAGTTTCTTTGGATTATCCCCAAAATATGATGGCAAAGTGTTAATACCAGGGAGCAACAGGAGGGATATTCAGTCTCCCCCAGTGATGCTTTGCCTCAGCTCCCTTTACTTTAATCTTCAGCAGAGGGAAGACAACCTTTTGCGATCATTGTGTGTCTGAGTTAACATTTTTTTAAAATGACGACTCTTTTTTGTTGCTGTTTTCAGTAGAGGAGACCCAGCCGGACCAAGAGGAGTATGATTATGATGAGGTGGAAGATGATGAGGAGGAGGAAGAAAGAATTCTCTTTGAAAAAAGAGCCACCCTCAACTCGTACGAAGATGGGCAGTGGAATGTGAGTGTGTGTATTTGAAGCTATAATATGGCAGCGCTTTGATTTTTGTTGTTGTTCAAGGAGTGGTATATTTCAGTGTCACCATGATTTGTCTGTCTGTCTGTCTCTGTCTATAGTTTCACGCCCTGCAACAAACAATGATGATAATAACCCTTCCAGCCCCAGCCATTTTTGTGCGCTCCCTAACCCCGGTCCCAGCCAATACAGCAGTATTTCAGAAAAAGAGGCATGCATTCTAAAAAGTGATATAGTATCTTTGTAATGAGGTTTAGATAACAACATATAACAATTTTTTAAAGTAAATGAACAAATATTATGAAAATTAATGTTTAATTAGGTTTGCTAATTTAAAAAAATACGCAATTCGGTCCCCTCCTAAACTGAAAATATACGGTCTTGGGACGGTGGGAGGTGCAAGCGCTGCTGGAAATATACGCGCTTGGGGCTGGAAGGGTTAAAGAATAAAGATCGCCTACCACTCAAAGGAATGCCGCCACCCCCCTCCCAGGGCAATGCCACTGACCGAAGTTTCTTTAGGCCATTCCCAAAGAGAGGGGTTTTAACATGTTCGTATGCACAGTAGAATTGTAAATGAGCTGATTTATCAATGTCGTGCTCATACTACTGTACCGAAACAACATAGGGGGGAACTGCTGTTTTTTCTCTCCTCATCCTTACTATTGTCATTTTCCTCTACTTCTTTTGTATGTTTGTCACTCTCTTGTGAACTGCTATATCCAGGGTGCCTTGATAGTCGAGGCAGACTTTGTGCTGTTGAGGCTAGAGAGGTGAGCAGAGTAAGCCTGATTCCCCGTTTGGACTTCTCTGTTGACATCCGCCCCTTGGCGCTCATATGACCTTATACAGTTGCGAGCGCCGTAAAAATCTTACTTTAAAAAAAAAAACTCAAAGGAACTAAACATAAGGGGTTTGGTTTTGGGTTTTTTTGTGTTATGTGGGTGGTTGGCGGGTGCTCTGGTGTGGTTTGCTTCTTCTTTCCCATCAAACATCTTATCGTCCTTATCTCCCCCTTTTTCTTTTTTATGTTTGTTACTCTCTTGTAACTGTAACACCTCTAATCTTCTGGCGCTCATATGATGACCTTATGCAGTCGCGAGCGGCGTAGTAGTACCTCTACTTTACTTTACGTTTCCGATCCAGCGGCCATTTGGGTTCTAGCCCTTTAGTCTGTCGATATGGCAAAGAATTTACAGGTTTGTGCCTCTACTAGAACTAAAACTAATTTGTATTTGTGTGTCATCCTGGCCAGAAACTTGGCGTGGGGACGCTGCTGGTGACCTACAACGAGGACGTCAACGGCAACATGGTGTCCTTCGCCACGGACGATGGGGTCAGGGGCTGCAGCCACATCATCTGCCGAGAGCACACCATCACCCAGTGAGTGGACCTGGTCGTTGTTGTTGTTGACCTCGTTGTTGTTGTTGTTGTTGCCTTTATTAGCTCTTAGTAGTGGGTGGTTGGCGGGTACACTGGTGTGGTTTGCTGCTTCTTCTTTCCTATCAAACATCTATCTTCTTTATTCCCCTCCCCCGGGCATGCCACTGACTGAAGAGGCTTTTTAGGCCATTCCCAAAGGGGGGAACATATCTCGTTCTCATGCACAGTAGAATTGTAAATGAGCTGATTCAATTATGTCATGCCCATAACTGTGTCTGAACTAGAACAGGGAACTGCTGCTTTTTCTTTCCTAATCCTTACTGTCGTCATTTTCCTCTACTTCTTTTTTATGTTTGTCACACTCTTGTGACCCGCTGTTTCCGGGGTGCCTTGAAAGTCAAAACAGACTTTGCGCTGTTAAAGCTAGAGCGGTGAGCAGAGTAAGCCCGGTTCCTTGAAACTTTTCCCTTCTTTTTTGTGTATGTTACTCTCTTGTAACACCTCTAATCTTCGGCACTTATATGACCTTATTGTGTTGCAAGTGCCGTAAGACTCTTTCTAGAACTAAAACTTGTTTTTTGTTGTTGTTGTTGGGGGGGGGGGATGATTGTTTTGTTTTCTTAATTTCTTTCTTTTTCTTTTTCCCCACCAGTGAACCTACAGGTCGCTCCTGTGAATGGTCGCCCTTGGATTACGCTACAGACGAAGCTGTGAGGAAACATTTGTCGGCTGCCTTTAGCTCTGCGGCAGCTGCTGCAGAGTTTGCAAAGATTTTCATTGAGGTAAGGAGTACAGGGCTAGTTTTTGTCTGGGTCCGTTTTGTTTGGGTTTTTTTTTTTTTTGTAAGTAGAGGTTTAACGGCACTCGCAACTGCATAAGGTCATATGAGTGCCAGAAGATTAGAGATGGTACAAGAGAGGAACAAACATAAAAAAAGAAGAAGGGGAGATAAGGACGATAGATGTTAGTTCTATAGGAAAGAAGCTACCCCACACATCTAATTGCCTCTACTCCTCAAGACACCAATTAGAACAAACATGTAACTATTACCGAATGGCATCATGCAGAAGAGTTAACGCTCAGATGCTACTGGATCGCTAACAACAACAACAACAACATAGGAAAGAAGAAGCAAACCACTCCAGAGCACCCACCAACCACCCACTGGGTCAAGTTTACATTGATGCGTTCGAATTATTCAGTGAATTCTGTTGACTTCTTTCTTTCTTTTTCTTTTTTCTTGTCTTTCCTGCTGTAGTAATGAGATGCCACCAAATGTGAACACCCACCAGCATTTTAGCATTTGTAGTTCTCATCGGAGTGAGGAGGTTCTTCTGTTTCTTTATACTTTCAAAAATGTTTCTGTTCTGTGGATGGTTGGCTGGTGCTCTGGTGTGTTTTGCTCCTTCTTTCCTATCAAACATCTTATCTTCCTTATCTCCGTTTCTTCTGTTTTGTGCTTGTTACTCTCTTGTAACACCTCTAATCTACTGGCGCTCATGTGACCTGATGCAGTTGTGAGCGGCGTAAAGCCTACTGAAATAAAAAAATGTTCAACCATTTTGTGGCTGTGCTCTCAAAACAGCCCTTGACGTCTTTCCGGGTATTGACTTGTGGCAAAGACATGGAATGAACCAGCTACTCCTCGGGTTGTGTGTGTATGTGTAGGTTTGTTGTGGGTTTTTTTCTTTTCAGGGGAGGGGTGGGGGAGTGTTTATATTGACTATTGAACGTACTCGTGGGCACAGATAACAAACTCTCATAACTCGAAATCACAGGCAGCTTGTAAAATAACAATACGCCATTCCGTGACTGAACTGCTGTTTTCGTTGTATTGGCAGTACGGTACTGCTTTCTGAAATATCCTTATTTATATGTATTTGTTAAATAACTCATCTCGGAAAAATCAGGAATTTTGTTTTATACATGCTCCACGTGTTTTTTGTTTTTTTTCAAAGACATTTTGTAAACATGCTCACCTGTACTGTGCAATGCAAGTGGCGTCGGTAACCTAGTGGTTAGGCTACCGGACTCGTTATCGTGAGATTGCGAATTCGGGGGTTCGAGCCTCAGGTCGGTCCGACGTTGTGTCCTTGGGAAAGGCACTTTACATGAACTTCCCACTTCGCTCGCTCCTATCGGAGACGGACGTTAAACTAGGAGATCCCGCCCCTTAAATGACTTAATATACCATTTTTTGTACTATGCAAGCTTTTTGACACTCATGTTTGAAAGGGGAATTGTGTTGGGAGTGGGGAATAGGGAAATTAAAGCAGTCCACTTTTGAGTCCCACAATTTGGCTTTTGCTTGTCTTTGACAGCAGTTGCCGAGAGACTTAGACTTAAAAGTGAGAAAGACAACTTCCTCTTTCTCTCTCTCTCTCTCTCTCTCTCTCTCTCTCT
>NW_004797390.1:703317-711138 GCF_000002075.1 Aplysia californica
AGTTAAAAATTTATAAATAAATAAATAAAATAAATATAAAAAGTTGAAGCTCACCAATTCCAAAACTATCTTTTGCTGCCCAAAAATTCCCCCATCACCTGCCTGCCATGACGTCACATAACACTATTATAATAGGTAGGCCTACTTGACTTTGTGACTGAAATGCGATGCCTTAGAAAAGCTGTAAACAAGACCAGGCGAGACCAAATTAGAAACTCAGTAATCCGAGAAATGGTGGGCTCAAATGATGTCATGAATCACATTCAACATCAAAGAATCAAATGAGAGGTGTGCTGACAAAATTAGTGTTCTTTCCAGTTTTTGCCATTTGAAAATTGATACATTAACTATTTAGTTGGTGGAGTTTGTACAATTTGTAAGTATAGAATAATAAAAGACACGGTAGACTTGAACAAAATGGCATCAGCTAATAATCTTTAAATCTGACCCCAGTGTTGATTTTCGGCCGTTATCTCCATTCTTGGATCGCGAGAAGTGACTCATTTTGTCAGCACACCTCACAAATGGTTCCGACATCTCCTACGATTACCAACACATCATCCAGCCTAATGTACCTACATTAAAAAAATCAATGGCAACAAGTCTAGAGGGCGACCGAGAAAGACCTGGATACATGGAGTCAGGGAAACATTAACCACCCGCGGCATCCCCCTGACCCAAGCTCTCCGGCTGGCGACAGAGAGACGTCTCTTTCTTCCCGCGACACCCAAAAGGGTATAAGCGGCGGATAAAAGTAAAGTAAAGTACTTGACTTTGCCCAAGGGTCTCCCACAGGCTAACAGAGGGAAGAAACCACCTTACTACTTACTACTCTCGTTGGAAGATCGATGGTGTGAAAATCAATATAATATTCCCTTCAGCTACCCATTACAAGGCAATGGGTTGAAAAACCTCACACCTAGGGCGAATTCAAGTTGATTTAATTGCCTTGAATACTATGGAGGGGTCTTCTATGGTTCAGACTAATTGCACCCCCCCCCTTTCCTTGACAGCCCCCTTCCCTCCACCCCCACCCCCCCAATCCCCACCCACCACTGAGCTTATGCTTATGCCCACAGATGTCCTGAAAACGTTCGCTTGAGCGTCTCCAGACACCAACTTTCCGTCGTTGAAGAACATTATGAATATCTGTTTTATGCACCCCGCATAATTTAGCAAAACTTGATCATTTTTTTGCATAATTTCTGATTATGTTCCTTTATCATTCTTTGTTAAATATTAACAGAATTGCATAATGTCACATTTTTGGGCTCAGTTTACATAATTTCAGAATTTTTCTTGCAATAAAACGACGGGGACAGGAGTATGGGCCCTCTGTGAACTGTACATCTGACCACTGGTGACGTGTCTATCGCAGGCGATTTAATGTGTACCAGGGCCTTGCTGGGTGCTCTGGTGTGGTTTGTTCCTTCTTTCCTATCAACAAACATCTCCTCTATCGTCTTTTTCTCCCCTCCTTCTCCTTTATGTTTGTTACTCCCTTGTAACACCTCAAATCTTCTGGCGTTCATATGACCTTATGCAGTTGCGAGCGCCGTAGAACCTCTACTAAAACAACGGCGTCAGGGGTAGACAGACGCATGGTCGTCTTGAGGGGAGTCCTTGATGACGTCATCTGTTCCTTATGGACTTGGTATACTTCTATCCCCGTCGTTTTATGCAAGAAAAATTCTGAATTACCCAAACTGAACCCCAAAAATGTGAAATTATGCAAGTCTGATAATTTTAACGAAGAATTATTAAGGAAAATAATCAGAAATTATGCAAAAAGTGATCAAATTTTGCTAAATTATGCAAGGTGCATAAAACCCCGGGGACAGGTTCCTTATGGACTTGGTATACTTTGTCGTTTCTCTGAGCCATTGGTTAAAGACCTCGACAAAAATGGGGCAATAAAGAAATTCCTCTAAAACCAAAAGAAGAAAAAAACCTCACCCAGAAGTAATGGCAAGTCACAATGTTTCCCTTAATCTGATTCTGATTTTCTTAATTATTCAATCACTCAAAGATCGTGCGAATGGGGTTTACAAACAGTCCTTTTTTAAAAATGAAAGTAAAAGTCACCCTACTTGGGTAGTTTGTAGTAGTAATCGTTATATTCTCTTCTTGAATGCATCGTCAGAAATATGTATATAAAAGACATTCCAGGTGTATGGAAAATACAAGGTATTGACGCAAAGAATTTGTACCACAAGAACAACTCAATTACTGGGTGATAAAAAAAACAACTGTACAACTTTTTTTGTAATTAATATCTCGCACTAAATGTGTACTAGACGTTGTAATTTTGGACAAATATAATTCATTCAAAAGGAATTTGTTTGATATAAAATTTACAAAGAAGAAATTAATTTTCGAAAATGGAAATGGCTTTTACTAAAACCCCATATAATGCAAAATGCACCAATTTAAAAGATCTTGTAAGGAAAGTCATGAAGTGATTCGTTTTGGGGGGTTTTCCTTTCCTTTTATTAAAAAAATATAATCTTTCCATCTCCGTAACCTTTAAACAGTGTGTCTTTTCTCCTACAGAGTTTAAAAATAAGTTTTTAAATTCCGGAATTCCGAGAACCACTGGTCTATATATATGTCCTCCTTTTAACTCGACACATTTTAACGCGTCGTTCGTAATGTTCAGTGGTGGCCAAACACAAGGATCCACTCGACCGTGAGTATACAAAACCACACACACTGTGCACTTTACGGTATGGAGCTCTTTCTAGAGACAATTTGGAAAGGGGGGGGGGAGGGGGGGGGAGGTTGCCCAAATAGACAACATTTGTGGAGTTGATATACCCTGAAAGGTGAATATGGGTTTTGCCAAAGAACCAAATTAAGAGCACAGGGGAAAAACGACTGTAATTACAAACTGGAAATTGTGAGGGTGCCAATTTTAAAAGGTTGTGGACTCATAACTTAATATTTCATTATTTGTTTGACTGGCGGTTTTTTTTTTTTTTAAGTGTAGTTGAATGGGAAATCAAACAACAATAATCAACTAACAGTTGAACAAAAATACAGTTATGAGTCAACAAGCGTTCAAAATTGATACCCTCACGATTTTCAGTTTGCGACTAAAAATCGTTTTTCCCCTGTAGTCTTCAAATGTCAGAGAGGAAATGTTCATGCACTTCGAGACGATCGAGGAATCACGAACACGTTCTAGATCTATTCCCTGGTAGCTTCGTGAATGGGAAAATCTGCCTCCAGAATACGGACCGTTGAGATGTAGGAAAGTCGGTTCTGAAGACATCGTCTACGGAAAGACGTCTCACGGGGCTCATCTACTGAATACTGCACCCTCTGGTGACGCGTGTGTTTGACCTGAAGTGGTCGTTTTGTCTGGGAAGTTTTAGCTCTGATTCTCTCTCTACAGATCCTAACTGACGGATCGTGTTCACCCTTTACTTCAAACAAGGCCTTAAGGGCACTTTAACATTATATCTGTACCTTGAGCCACACTTGCGAAATGAGTTGGTGGTGAGGAAATGTTCAATACAAAAAGCTCTCTGCTCTTTACAAATATTATTCATGATCTCAGTAGGCAAAGGAAACTTGAGAAAAACTAACAGCAAACTTCTGTTGGCCTGTTAGACTACTGTAGTTTGTAATATGGCGCAATCGAGGGGATTTTTAGTGGTAGGCCTAATGCGAAATAGTGCGTCATGTTACAAAAATGGGGACATAGCTAAAAATGTTTTTTACGCCCTATGTAGAGCAAAACTATTCTGTGGATGGATCTAAAATGAATATCAAACAAATTCCTTTTGACTTCCAAATGTTGTGTATAGATTTCAAACGCAAAACATCAGTGTGGAGGAAAATATTAACAAAAAGTTGTACAGTTTTTTTTTCATCACCTTGCATTATCATTCTTACCCCCTCCCCCCCCCCCCCCCCCCCCCCCCCCCCCCCCTCTCTCTCTCTCTCTCTCTCTCTCTCTCTCTCTCTCTCTCTCTCTCTCTCTCTCTCTCTCTCTCTCTCTCTCTCTCTCTCTCTCTCTCTCTCTCTCTCTCTCTCTCTCTCTCTCTCTCTCTCTCTCGTATGCTTGTAGTACCTCCAACAAGAGACAGTCTATATTACTGTTACAACTGCTTCCCTTTGGTCCTCTCCAGTCCAATGCCTCCCTGCTGCTCCCTGCATGAAACAACGCGATTGAAGATACACGTTAGAAACCTGATGGATCTACTAGGCAGAAAACAGTAGAGGGTCCGATACAAAGACGGGACCGGAAAGTTTCCATTACATTTTGCATCCACACGAATGATATAATAGTTCTTTCAACCCCACGTTGAAACTGCTTCACAAAGTTGTGAATTCAATTAAAAGACCAACTATCATTGTAATTATAGCCATGTCCTTGCCTCTGTGACTAGTAGCTTTTAACCAGTTCAGAATTCACCGCTCAGTCATGAGAAGTCCATCCAGCCACTAGGTTTGAAAATAGTGCGTTGATATTTAATTATTTTCTCTCGATCAGAGTGAAGGTACAGGTGTAAGACGGCCACTTGGGATAAGACATGAGCTATGCCATTTTGGAAAGGGTTAATTAAGCAAGGGGAAACCCCAAGGGAAAGAAGGCTTAGGGGAGGGGGGGGGGGTTAATTCCTGGCGGTCAGATGATGACCGGGAGACAAAAATAAAATTGCTCAGTACGAGTTGTTGCCGATACATGAGGCACAAAAAAAAAACCATTGTTGTATTATATAATCATAATTTGTAATCTTGTTTTGTTGTTTACATATCATATTAGTAATATCAAGATCAACTGGTCGCTTTTAAGTACAAGGGGGCTATCCCGAAAACTGCTGTTTAGAGAAAATCGAATATAAAGTTTTTGCCACTTGTTCAGTTTCTCTAAAAAACAAGAAAAGTTTTCTCCATAACCAAACAAGTATACACCCCACTGGAACCAAACTTCTCCTATTGGTAGAGCAACGCCCACTTTTGGTGCTGGTCAAGATTTCTGGAAATCCCCTTAACCTGGGTTTGCCCGCTTGTCCTTAGAAGCGACCAACTATGAAGAGCACGGAAAGTTTGAGTGTCAAAACAAAGTGTTCTAACCCTTGGTGTAGCTGCCATTTCATCGCTCGCTCATTATCTGACAAAAACTCCTGCTTGCTGTCAATTGCATTCTTTATCAAATTAATCTGCTTTCTTTCATCAAAATTTGACATGGGAGGTACTGTACATTCCAAATGCAAACACAACTGCGAAATAACTTTCTGGTTGACTGTTGGCCACGATGACATCAAACTGAACCCAATCGTGACTTACAACCCCCCCCCCCCCCTTCAATAAAAAGTGGAAGGTTTGATCTTCCTCGTTCTCGATGACAGCAGCTAGACAGTCAGTCCGATGTCGCGCACAAACTGTGCAGTCAGCTTCAAATCTAAGAGACTGCCATAGAGCTTTCGCTCAAGGGGGGTCGCATTCTGCCATGTCTGTGTACTAAGGGAAGATTTGATCAAATGATGGTGCCACAGCAATAGCTTTACGTCCTCTCCTGGAGGAAACTCTGGCCACCCTCAACTGTATCCTGTCCCCGGGGTTTTATGCACCCCGCATAATTTATCAAAATTTGATAATTTTTTGCACAATTTCTGATTATTTGCCTTTTATCATTCTTAGTTAAAATGGACAGAATCGCATAATTTCGCATTTTTGGGCTCAGTTTGCATATTTTCATAATTTTTTTTGCGTAAAACCGCGGGGACAGTGTATGAAACTCTACCATATGATGATTTGACGAGACTTTTTTTTTCAAATCAGACCCGCGCATCTTAGTCGTAGCGAAATCAGGCACTCGTCAAACAAACTGAAATTGAAGAAACCGTCATTTATTCTTATCCTGTTGGGCAATTTTTATCAATCTTATTTTTCATCTCAACGTTTTTTATGTCCACTGAAAAAAAACAAATCTGGATGGATGTTACTGGGAAAAAATGTTGATCAAAGGTACACAAAATAAATTTGTAAATTTGCAGTTTCCAAGGGCACTCAAGCTTTGGAAGTCACAAAAATTGGCTGCCTTAATCTTGTTATTTTTAACCCTGACACCAAACGACCTCCATCTCCTTCACTCGCAATTTATGTATATACATATATATATATATATGAAACTTGAGAAAAACTAACAGCAAACTTCTGTTGGCCTGTTAGACTACTGTAGTTTGTAATATGGCGCAATCGAGGGGGGGGGGGTGATGTGTCGGACATCGCATTGTCCCGTTTCTCCCTCAGCGTGTTTGAAAACAGGATATACAGCGGAATCTGGTCCTTGGTCGCTGTGTGAGAAAGAAGAAAAGATATGAAGAAAGAGGCACTGAAGGCTCTTTAGTAGGGTGCTCATTGCTGTCTGCCTAGGGCGATGAATGAATTGGACACGGATTGGGCAGTTTGTATCATGGTCCCAGTCGAAGTGTTGGATTTTAGTTCAGGATATTTTTTTAGCGTGTCCTTACAAAGGGTTCTTGCTGGCCAAATTTGTGTTTCGAGATGTCTGCTAGTGCTATGTTAACTTTTTTTTTCAGTCAACACAATGCACATAGCATTCAATGATTCATTCGTAAAAGATGAAATGGAAAGGCATTGTTGAAAATTGTTTGTATTGAATTTGACTTTATATATGTATAGATGTGTTTTGCATTAAACTTGGAACTTGTTCCCCACCAAGAGTAGCTTCTGTTTCACCATCATTGTAATTTACGGACTAGCGTTTTGTACTAGGAGATGTTTGTTGGTAGAAAAATAATTTACTGTCTGTTCTGTTTGGGAGAGGGTGAGGGGTTTCCATTGAAAACAAAAATTATATTAGTTAAGTTTGTATACTTAAGCTGTGGCATATGTGTTGATTTCTATTGGTTCTGAATCTTGTACCTATCATATCCCATAGCAAGGGGGTTTATTTTTTTTTTTTTTTTTTTTATATTGTCAGTGGCATCTGATTAGTTTTTATTCCCCATGCATCGTTTTGAAGTAGATATTTACTAGAGTCCGATGAAGCTTTTCTTATCACAAATTTTTGGGTGGGTGCTCTGGTGTGGTTTGCTCCTTCTTTCCTATCAAACATCTATCGTCCTTGTCTCTCCTCCTTTTTTGTGTTTGTTACTCTCTTGTAACACATCTATTCTTCGGCACTTATATGACCTTATTGTGTTGCAAGTGCCGTAAAACTCTTTCTGAATCTAAAATCTAAAACAAATTTTTGTCTGTGAGACCAGTAACTGAGTACCCTGCCTTGTGTACTTTGTGACATTTCTAGTGGTTAGGACGGCCGTTTGGAACACATGACGTGGAGATTCGTGGATGCTGTAAACTGTCCCCGTCGTTTTATGCGAGAAAAATTCTGAAATTGTGCAAACTGAGCCCAAATTGTAACAAAGAATGATAATGGAAAATAATCTGAAATTATGCACACAAAAATTATCACATTTTGCTAAATTATGCGGGGTGCATAAAACCACGGAGACTGTAAATGTTTTCCAAGAACTTTAGGTCATGTTCTTATCAGAAATCTCAAGTCCAAAGTTGAATGAAAAAATACTTTTACTTTAATATATAGTGGACATTTTTTGCAGCAACAGTCTAATGTGAGAATCAAGTACAAAAGTATGATTTTCACCTCTCTTTTTTTCCCCCCTCCATAGAGGCAATGTTGGCCATAATTTTCTAATTAGTTTGTAGTTGACTATTTTGCAACTGTCTAAGTTGAGATTCAAGTACAATTGTATGATTTTCACCTCTCTTTTTTTTCCCCGTAGAAGCAATGTTGGCCATAATTTTCTAATTAATATGTAG
>NW_004797390.1:711238-717862 GCF_000002075.1 Aplysia californica
TATATATATATCAATTTCTGTTGAAAATAGATGAGTAATTTTTTTTAATCAAAAGCGAGAAAATTGAACAAGCTTTAAGATGATACCAATAACTACAAATGCCCTCAAATTGACGAGCGCCTGATTCCACGGTGTCGTTTACCTTAAGGTTAACTCACTCCCTAATGACACGACAAGCCATGCGAGGCTCCCTTAATATATCATGACTTGCCCCTAATGACACGACAAGCCATGGGAGGCTCCCTTGATGTATCATGACTTGCCCCTAATGACACGACAAGCCACGTGAGGCTCCCTTAATATATCATGACTTGCCCATCTGTGGCAGTGAACAAGTTGAACAGGTGGTTGGAGAGCACCATAGGCAGGCCCCACTTCTTTCCTTTCCCTCTGTCTGTCTGTCTGTTTGTTTGTCTGTCTGTCCGTCCGTCAGTCCGCCCGTCCGTCCGTCAGTCAGTCAGTCCGTCCTTCCGCCCGCCTGCCTGCCTACCTGTCTGTCTGTCTACCTATCTGTCTTTCCGTCTACCTGCCAGTCTGCCTGTCTGCCTTTCCGTCAGTCTGTCTGCCTGCCTGTCCCTGCACTCAAAGTTCACTATTGACCCAACACGCTTCCTCCCCCTCAATTCCCCAACAACACAAGCGCTCAGTGACGCTGGAGACCATCCAGCGACTTCCCCCTGCACAGATCCGGGCGCCTCTCGGGCGGTCTGGCCGCCAGTCTCCTCGCCTCGGGCGACGGTGACCTCCTTATGGACGGGCTGGAGCAGGCCGAGCTCTCCACGTGATGGACCTTGATGTTCTCCTCGATCATGGAAGCTATGGTCAGTTCTCCCGGCTGTGCGTTCTCCCCCACACCCTGACTACTCTTATCGCTGTCCTCCAGAAACACACTGCTCTGGCTGTCTCCGCTGGCGTCAGGATGCCGCTTGGCGGTGTCACGCCTCTCACGTGGCGTGCGGCGGACGCAAGGGGTTGGCGGAGGAGAGAGGTCCTCATCGTCGTACTCGATGGTGGGTTGCCGGGAGCGAGTGTGGTACACGGCGATGTGAGGATTCAGCAGGTCAGCGCTCACGTTGGACATAAGACTGGCGTAGTTGTTGGCGTTAGGGGTCGGAGGTCGCGGAGAGGTGGACGGGTCGAAGTCTCGGCCGGGAGTCAATGGCTTCTCGCTGCCCAACGAGCTCGGGGACAGGGCGATGTAGTGATTGGATAACTCGCTCTCCGAACCGGAATGGTCGCCATTTTGTTCAACGAGCTGGTTGATGGATACGTGGTGGTGATCTTTGTGCGGACTGTGTCCTATAGGGTCTGTGGCTCGCTTGTTGTGCTTAGTGTGTACGCGTTCTCGGTCGTTATATCCTCTACCCGGGGTGGACGCACAGATTCTGGGGCTGGATTTGTTAGTGTGGCCGCAGAATTTCCCTGTTGCCAAGGCGTGAGAGCGCGGTGGGGCGCAGTGAGGAGTTACTGGCGTGCTGTAGCCGTTGTGTTGTTGTTTCCCTTTATTCATTCCTTGGGGTGTGCAATGTGGCATTTGGCTTGGTGGTTCTCTGATGCTACCAGTCGCATTTTCTCGTTTTCGTCGAGTGTAGATAAGCGTGATTTTGGTAGACTTCGTGCTGGAGCTGATGTAGTAAGATTTCGGAGCGTGGGGAGAGTTTTCTTCTTGCAGCAACGCCAACACTGCGTGAGGGAGGGTGTAGTCCATTCCTGAGCCCAGCAACAGGTCTTCAAGGTTAATCTGAAAAATTAGTTAACATGTTCTAGAATCAGGTATTTTATTTTATTATCTAAACATACAATTTAAGGATAGTCGTTTGAATAATTGCAATGTCTTTGGATTGGAAAAAAACGTTTAAAAAACCCCAGCACATACTACCTCCAATAAAAATCCAACAGCAACAAAACAACAACAGCAACATTGAAAACATCATCAACAACAACAGCAGCAGCAGCAGCAACTACAACAACAAATACAAATGCAACAACTATACAACAACAGCAACAAAACAAAACAAATTTCAAAACAAACCCATTCGTATTAAAGATCAAATTATTGACTGTTGTCACTCCCCGTCTTCGGGGACTAGGGGCGATCATTTTCGACGTTCATTTGAGCCTCAGAGGCCATGACAGATCTAGTGAGTTGTGTAATAATTGATTAAAAACTCAGGTGGATGAACAGCTGATGGCAGTAAGATACAACTATACATGTAATAACATGTGCTTTTCAAACTAGGCTAAAGTTTGGGATAATTGTTTTCTCCATAAAAGAAAGAAAGAAAGCTCTAAAACAGCGAGAGCGGCACCACCTGGCCGTCGATGCAGACTTTTTTTTTTCTGTCTTCCCTTTTTGTTTGCTTTTTCTTTTTCTTTTTTTCCAAAGCGGGTTGAATGGAAGAGCTCCGAGTATTGAAGTCGATACACTGAGATCTAATAAGGTCTTTAATGATTTTATCAGGCACACAACTGCTTCACTTGATGGTAGAATGAATCATCCAAAGTTCAAAATAAAACCCAACCATGAATTTTGTTTTGTCGCGTGAAACTGCATTGAGAGCGTAGTAGAAGTAGCAATCTCTGATATACGTGTATTAGTTAGGCTACTCGTCCTGCCATTGACAACTAATCGCCAAGTACGCGCAAACTCACAAGTGACGCCATCGGCCATTTTGAGGACGCTTGTTTTGTTGTTGCTCAAAGAGAGGAGTGAACAAATTTGTCGTATAGGATTTTTGAGATCCAAGAGGCTACCACAAGTTGTCCTATAACAGTGACAGTAACTTTATTTGTGCTCGAGAGACCCTGATGCCGTGGTTGATGAGAACCCAGCTGAGTACGGAAATACAACAATAAAAGTGGTTTTTACAACTAAAAAATTAGTTAGTTATTTTTCTTCTTGGGAAACAAAAGAAAACTTTTTTAAAAAGCAAACCTACAAGAACAAAAATAAACCTCAGTGACAGTAGCGCCACCTGAGAATTGGCGTGGACACGGATGACGGGTTCTCATAGTCTAGAGGTTATGGTGTTTGCCTCTTATTCAATAGGTCCCGGGTTCGAATCCGGGTAGGGACGGAAAATTTTCTTCTCTAATTTTTTTTTTCCTTTCACCTCCTTTCCTGTTCTTTAACAATGTTATGTTTTCTGCTTTTGTCTCCACTTTCTGCCCCATCCCCTCACCTCCTTTGCCCTATCCTCTTGGCTTCTGACTCTTTCTGCCGCCTTTCTACTGCTACTCCTTAGCTCCTTCTTAATGTTGTTTTTCAGTCACACCCCTGATCTTATAGTAGGTAAGATCTACACCTAGCCTTCTTGGATAAGGGCAAAAAATCTGAGAGGTCCCGTGTGCAAGTTGCGCACCTTAAAGGTCCATTGGCCGTCTAAAATTGATCAGAGTAAGCTTCGGCCGCCATTCTGGCAAAATTCAAAATTTCCTACCTATTGAAAATGTTTAATGAGTCCCGCACGCTCATAAGACCTTATATATAGTCGCGAGCGCCGTAAAACATTTTTTTAAAAGAAAAAAAAATGTGTCCGCGGTTTTGCAGTAGCTTACGTAAAAAGTTGCCAGGTCTCAGACTACTACAATAAGCACAACTGTAAGAAAAGGGAACTAAAGACCGACCGCTGAATATTGTTGGGTTTTGTTTTTCAGAGAAAGTGGAGATCGTGTCTGAGGTTTAAGTAACTTTAGTTGTGCTTGGGAGGCCATAATGCCGTGGTTTATGAGAACCCAGCTGAGTACGGGAATACAACAATAAAAGTGGTTTTTACAACTAAAAGATGAGTTATTATTCTTCTCGAGAAACCAAAGAAAACTTATCAAAACAACTAAAAACAAAGAACAACTCCCCCCCCCCCCCTTCCCAGAAATAAACCCACAAAAAAAAACACCGAACAGTGACACCTGACAATTCTCGTGGACACGGATACTCTTTTAGCAAAGCGAACCACATTGAACTTGATGTACGAGATCTTCGAATATCTTTGTCAACGAATAGCTTACTTTGGGAATCGACGAATTTACAGGCTTATCCGAAGCTTGTGCTTGTGCCATCGTCGTTAACTCTGTGATTGTAGTTCGAAGTGTGAAAATAATTTATGGATTCAGCAGGCGAAACGAAATCAAACCACCACTGTGTGCCTCCCTTTTTATTGACTGATGTCATCAAACTGATTTGTGGGAATGTTCGTATTTTTCTGACACACAATTGATGACTTTTAAGGACAAGCGGGCTAACCCACACTTCGGTGGTTTCCAGAAATCTTAACCTACACCAAAAGTGGGCGGTAGCCTACCTAGGAGAAGTTCGGTTTCAGCTGTGTGTATATTTGTTTGGTTATAGAGAAAACTTTTCTTGTCTTTTTAGGAAACTAAGCTTTACCTTCGATTTTCTCAAAACAGCTTTTACCAGGATAGCCCCCTTGAACTTAAAAGCGACCAAATGGGAGATTGGTTTGGAAACAAAATGTTTTCTCCCACATTAATCTTTTTTTAAAGCCCTACTTTTTTCTCTTTATTTGTTTGTTGTTTGAGGGGGGGTGGTTGTTATTGCTGTTGTTGTTGTTTTTGTTTGGTTGGATTTTTGTCAGTGTATGATGGAACCCCCAATCACCAGCTTAAAACTATCTCTGTTTGTTTGTTGTTGATGATACCGTTTTGTTTGCTTGAAGTTTTTATGGGATGGCAGGGGGGGTCTCGCAACAAAAAAATCTACATTTATGAGAAACAACAGTCGATACTTAAGTAACTCTTTTATTATTCTTTTCTTTCAATAAATTTTTACGGTGCTCGCAACTGCATAAGGTCAAGATCATATGAACGCCAAGGGATGGATGTCAACGGAGAAGTCCAAACGGGGAATCAGGCTTACTCTGCTCACCTCTCTAGCCTCAACAGCACAAAGTCTGCTTCGTTTATCAAGGCACCTCGGAAATAGCAGTTCACTAGAGAGTGACAAACATACAAAAGAAGTAGAGGTAAAATGACGATAGTAAGGATGACAGAAGAAAAAGTAGCAGTTTCCCTTATGTTGTTCCGGCACAGTATGAGCATGGAATTCTTAAATCAGCCCATTTACAATTGTACGGTGCATAAGAAAATGTTGATACCCCTTTTGGAAATGGCCTAAAGACAACTTCAGTCAGTATATAGCACTACCCTGGTGGCGGGGTATGTATGTCTGTCGGACGTTCCCCTCCTGCAATATAATATACTCGTACATCCGTTATAATGGCAAATTTACTGTGTTCCTTTAAAAAATCGCTAACTTATCTATCTATCTATCTACATGTATTTCTATATCTCGTTGTCTTTCTCTCCCGTCTCCTATGATCAATCCCCTCGCTCTCTCTCTCTCTCTCTCTCTCTCTCTCTCTCTCTCTCTCTCTCTCTCTCTCTCTCTCTCTCTCTCCCTCTCCCTCTCTCTCTCTCTCTCTCTCTCTCTCTCTCTCTCTCTCTCTCTCTCTCTCTCTCTCTCTGTATCTCTCTCTCTCACCCCCCCTGCTCTCCCTCTCCCTCTCCCTCTCCCTCTCCCTCTCCCTCCCCCTCCTCCCTCACCCACCCTCTTTCTTTTTTTATAATTCCCCTTCTCTCTTTCTCTTTCACTCTGCCTGCCCCCCCCCACCCCACCCCACTCAATCTTTAACCCACAACCCACCACCCACCACCCAGTTTAGTTCCCCATCGTGCACGTCAGTTTCTCCCTCAAACTTAGATAGTTACGATGAGAGACCACACCCTTTCTACTTTCTACTTGAACAATCGATCGTTTGTATTTAAGTCGGCTCCAGTTACAGAGCTCCGGTCGAAGCGTGTGTCAGACTGTCATCTTCGCTCGATACGTGGGTCGCCACACTTAACTCTTCGCGCTTGTTCATTGTTGTTGGTAGATTATTCTGTAAGCGCGGGAAACAAGAAAATTGTCTCAATCACGACGTGGTGGAATCAGGCGCTCGTCAGTTTTTGGGGCATATATAGAGTTATTGGTATCTGCTTAAACTTAAAGCTTGTTCATTTGTCTAGCTTTTGATGGGAAAAAATATCCGTTTATCTTGGATACAAGTCGAGATATTGGTTATTGAAGGAGACGGGGTCACCTGGTTTCAGAGGTAAAATTTAGCGAGAAAATGGCCGCCAATGTTTAGTTGTTTCCTCCGTTTCAGAGTCCATGGAAACTGAAGGTGCTAATTTTGTGTGCCTTTAATCAACGTTTTCAGTAAAATTCAAGCAGAAATGTGTTCTTAAATGGGCATGAAAGGTGTTGAGCCACAAAAACAACAACAAAAAAAAACCACACCAAAAATTCGATAAAAGTTCACAAACTCGAGGGGAAAATGTCAGTTTCTTCACTTTGATTATTTTAACACGCGCCTGATTTCACCACGCTGCCTCTCAAATTATTCTGGTTGTCACAGATTTCTGTTCGATCTCTCTCTCTCGAGCTGCTGTGTTTTCGATTGCTCCCAACAGTTCTGAACCCTAACGACACAGACCGCGCTGGCTGTTGAAGAACATTATAGCATCCTCTCTCCACCCCCCACCCCCCACCCCATTTTCTTTCTTTCTTTCTTTCTTTTTCTCTTTTTGTATTTCTTTGTCTTTTTTTTTTTTTTTTTCCTT
>NW_004797390.1:718289-720615 GCF_000002075.1 Aplysia californica
TCTCTCTCTCTCTCTCTCTCTCTCTCTCTCGTATTGCTTCCGAAACAGACTTTGGTAATCATGGTTCTCCACTCAGTCCATTATCCGGTCACCGTCAAAAATGTTTCAATGCCCTAGAGGCTCTGTCCTGTAGCTAAAAAATATTGTCTATTAGATCTATCCCTGCGGTTTTATGCAAAAAAAATTTCTGAAATTATGCAAACTGAGCCCAAAAATGTGAAATTACGCGATTCTGTTAATTTTAACAAAGAATGATACAGGAAAATAATCAGAAATTATGCAAGAAAATGACACAATTTTGCTAAATTATGCGGGGTGCATAAAACCACTGGGACAGATAGATCTAAAGGATGTTCTCAGACTAACCTTTGGGTATTTTAGTTTTGGAGTTGACAGAAGGAAGAATACACCGCTTTCATGTGATCACCATAACGGCCATATCAACTGCTGCGGTTTTGGGTTTTTTCGTTTTAGGAATTGCTCAAAACCGCTATGCTGCTTTCCTGTTGTTTAGTTTAGTTTTAGTAGAGGTTTTACGGCGTTCGCAACTGCATAAGGTCATATGACCGCCAGAAGATAGAGAGGTGTTACAAGAGAGTAACAAACATAAAAAAGAAGAAGGGGAGATAAGGACGATGGATGTTTGATCGGAAAGAAGAAGCAAACCACACCAGAGCAAAAAAAATAAAAATTGTTATTAATTCATTATTTTGTAGGGTTTTGTTTTCGGGGTTTTGGGGTTTAAAAAAAATTCGTTTAATTGTTTTGGGTTTTTTTGTTGCCTGTTTGTTTGTTTGTTTGTTTGTTCCTTTGTTTATTTGTTTGGTTTTGTTTCAACAATTATAGAGTTGATTAATGGAACCTGGGCGCAAAACAGAACACTTGATAAAAATGGCCATTTCCCAGACAATTGTGTTTCGTCTTAGGTAGCAGTTAACTGTTAACCACATAGTGCCAGGGAGTAACATTGATGAATAATCATTCACAGCGATACTATTATGTGGACCATTTTTGCCCCATGGTTGCTGTTAAGTTTTAGTAAGAGTTTTACAGCACTTGTAACACAATAAGGTCATATAAGTGCTGAAGATTAGAGGTGTCACAAGAGAGTAACAAACACAAAAAAGAAGGAGGAGAGATAAGGACGATAGATGTTTGATAAGAAAGAAGAAGCAAACCACACCAGAGCACCCACCAACCATCAACGTGGTTGTTGTTTACGGTTTCTGTAACACATGGGTCTATAGAGTACCACAGGCTACTAGATGCCCTACCCATTGGATGAATATACAAATGATCGCTTTTAAACATAACGGGGCTGTCCCAAAAAATGCTGTTTTGAGAAAATCGGAGGTAAAGATTTAGCCCCTTGTTCAGTTTCTTTAAAAGACAAGGAGAGTTTTCCGTATAACCAAACAAATATACACACCAATAAAACCAAACTTCTCTTATAGGTAGGGCAATGCCCACTTTTGGTGTAAGTCAAGATTTCTGGAAACCTCCGAAATCTGGGTTAGCCCGCTTGTCCTTAAAAGCGACCAAATTTTAATATGAACGCAGAAAAAAATGCCTTGTGTGTCCAGTTGTTAGGAATATGTAAATTTTATCGGTTTTATGTCGGTTGTTAGGGTTGTATGAATTATAATTTCAATTTTATTTTATATTTTGGTTGTTAGGATTCTATAAATTATATTCATAAATGTATATTGGTTGTTAGGATTCTCTAAATAATAATCATAATTTTATGCTGGTTGTTCGGATTCTATAAATTATAATTATAATTTCATGTCGGTTGTTATGATATAAATTATAATTATGTTTCATGTCGGTTGTTAGGATTATAAAAATTATATAAACTCTGTATTGCTGTGAGTGCAGACATTCACGCACTTATAGAAATGCGTCAGTTCGAGTATGCACCCCGCATATTTTAGCAAAATTTGATCATTTTTTGCACAATTTCTGATTATTTTCCTATATCATTCTTAGTTAAAATTAACAGAATCGCATAATTTCACATTTTTGGGTTCAATTTGTATAATTTTAGAATTTTTCTTTCATAAAACGACGGGGACAGAGTAATACGGACATGCAGGTCAAACTTCCTGCCTCCATTTCGTGAATCGGACCCGAGTTTCTTTTCACCTAACTTGAGTTATATTCCTGAAAAAGGAAGCCAAGCGCCCAAGTTGGAGAAACATTCCCCTCGCGTTTTGCGAAGTTACAAAATTATTTCATTAACCCCGTACCTCCTAAAAAAACAACCTGTCAAGACAGACAGACAGACAGACAGACAGACAGACAGACAGACAGACAGACAGACAGA
>NW_004797390.1:721824-726341 GCF_000002075.1 Aplysia californica
AGAGAGACAGAGACAGAGACAGAGAGAGAGAGACAGAGACAGAGAGAGACAGAGACAGAGAGAGACAGAAAGCGTGGGGTTGGGTGGGGTGGGGGTAAGGGAGGAGTTGGGAGGAGTGGGGAGATAGGAAGGAGTGAGAGAGTGAAAGCGAGAGAGGGGGGGGGGAGTGAAGAGGATCTGGGTGAGATGAACAAAATTGCTAATGCCAGATCGATTTACACAGCACTTTACGTTAGAAGAAGCTCTCGCTTACTACATGTATGACATTTCTAGTTGTAAGCCATGTGCATTGTTTTCGTCACTTTCTTGGAATGTCTTCACCACCACAACGGATTGTTTTTGCTTTGTTTTTGTTTGATCAATTAAAAGGGAGCTTGCAGTTATATTATAATTATATTTATTGCGCACAAACAGAAAGACACTGATACATGTATTCGTGTTGTATAGTTTTAAAACCCTTAACGATAAATGAATGAATAAATAAATAAATGAATGAATAAATAAATAAATGAATGAAGAAATGAAGAAAGAAAGAAAGAAAGAAAGAAAGAAAGAAAGAAAGAAAGAAAGAAAGAAAGAAAAAAGAAAGAAGAAAAGAAAGAAAAAAAGAAAGAAGGAAAGAAAGAAAACGCGCTTCGTGTTCTGATATAGCGTTGGTGTTAATGTCGAGGTAAAGGCAAAGACATTAATGTTAAAAGCTCTCAAAAAGTTCATAGACCGAAAACATGAAAGATTCAAGCGAAAAATTCATTTAGGAAAACTTGATTTTCGAGCCAGAAACTGGTAAGCCGCTGAGCATACACACCATAGCAAACTCGATAACGGCACATCAAAAACCATCAAAGCACTTCATATCACTTCACGTCACGTCCCATTTCATCCTATCCCACCCCACATCACATTATATCACACCGCACCCCACCACACTACACCACACCCCACCACACCACACCACACAACACCACATCACATTCCCTCATATCACATTACCTCGCCTCTCGTTGCATTGCATCGCCCCGCACGGCACCAAACCATATCACACCACACCACACCAAACCATATCACACCACATCCCACCTCACCACACCAAACCATATCACATCACACCACACCATATCACACCACACCACACCCCACCACACCACACCACACCACACCACACCACACCACACCACACTACATCACATCACACCACACCACACCTCATCACATCACATTACTTTGCCTCCCATTGCATCGCATCGCCCCACACAGCACCACACCACATCACACCACACCACACCACACCACACCACGTCACATCACACCACACCACATCACATCACATCACACCATACCACACCACGCCACATCACACCACATTACACCACACCACATCACACAACAAAATACCACACCACATTACATCACACCACACCACATCATACTACATAATTAAATACTATCACTTCTGCTTCTATGGCTCCCACTCCCTGGTGGTTCAAGGCACTTCATGATAAAAATAAAATTTAATTCAACGTATCATGCATACTGACCCATTCAACATACAACCCCGACCAGGGCAGTGCTACTGACTGAAGTGTCTGAAAACTAAAACTAACAGCATACAACAATTCTTTATAACACATGATACACAGGCACCCATAATCTGACACTGAATGCGTACGCAAGAAGACTGCCACCGTAGTTCCTGATCACACCTGTTGTTAGTAGAAGAATCAAACTAGTTAGTATGATTTATATGTTTTTTAAGACCAGATTTAAATGCAGTCAAAGTAGGCGCGCTTTTCTTAAACGCAGTTGGAGGGAATGAATTACAACGGGGGAAGCCGCTGTCGAAAAGGACTAGATCTACATTGTATTCCTTTTTTTTAAAATGTATATCTTATTATTCTTTTTTTTTTCTTTTTTACATTATTTATTTATTCATTTATTTATTAATTAATTAATTTTTTTTTAATTAATTTTTTTTTTGGGGGGTGGGGTACATTCTTGGAATTTTTGTTTGTTTGAAAGATAAATTGTATTAATGGATCGTAAATTTTGAGATAGAATATACTACCTTTGTAAATTAGACATACTATAATACGAGTATAGTGGTATTAGATCGTTTAATCACGTGTAACATAATATTATCATTACTGCAACTTTGTAATAAATACGGGATTTACAAGGGAGTCAATGTAGCTGTAAAAGCAATGGTGCTGTGTGTGTGTGGGGGGGGGGGGTTAAAATAATACATGTATAGGCCTTTTTGAGAATAATTCTCGAAGCTTGGCTCTTGAGTCTTTGCAATATATTCATTAAATTTTGTTCTGTTGGTATCTTTGTGGAGTGAGTTGCAATAGTCAATATTATATAAGATAATACGAATGATGACATTAGCGTTGCTAGAGATATCTCGCTTTAAAAAGATACCGTTTGTACAATTCTTCGGATCTCTAAATATGCAGCCTTACATTGATTTTGGACTAGGTGGTGCTTATAATGTCTTTTTTAGGGGGGAGGGGTCAAATATAACTCCTAATTTTTCTGTCTTTGCCTTAAAAATTGTTTCCTCCTTTTCAACAACAGGTTAAATTAGATCTCAGTCCCATCAAATCGTGTCAGCAGATACTACATCACATCACTAATCTAATACCATTCTTCACACCCCAGCAGACAGACACAAATACTCAATAACATTTCTCACCTCTCGGGAATCGAGCTCATGTCTTCAGCGTGCGGCAGCGAAACGCCTAACTACTACACCACCGACGACTGTCAAGTAGCAGTGACCCCATGCATCAGCATCATCATCATTAACCTTCTCACCTTGGATCAGGGTACATGCCACAAATATACACTTTCCACTTTCTTTATCCTGGGTTAGCCTCTTGATGATATTCCATTGGCTTCCCGTTAAGAAAAGAATTGTATACAAGTTGGCCACCCTATGTCACAAATGTTTCAATGATAATGCGTAACTATATTTCTGTATTTCTGTACATTCCAACTCGCAGTTTTAGGTCGTCAGCTGACAAAAATAAAATTTCTTTTAATACATTTAATGTATTTCACCACATAATAATAATAATAATAATAATAATAATAATAGATAGCATTTGTATAGCGCATATCCCCGCTCAACAGTAGGCTCTATGCGCTTTACACTATGTTATTACCCCAGCAGACCATAGAACACTCCGAAACATTCTCAGCTTCCCGTGAAGCATACAGTGCAAGCAGCTGATTAAGCGCTCAAACACTAACAAACTGACAAGATCTTTCGCTGTCTATAGCCGGGTACCCATTCCCACCTGGGTGAAGTGAGGAAAATTCGTGTAAAGTGCCTTTCCCAAGGACACAGCGTCGGGGCCCTGACGGGATTCGAACACACGACCTTACTGTTGCGAAACTTAAACAATAGATCTAGGTGAAAGAACACTTGAATACCAAGGCCCCAAGATCTGGAATGCTTTACCAAGTACTTTAAGAGAGATCAAATCTTTTGATTCATTCAAATGTCAGCTGAAGTTTTTTTTTATTAATAAGATGAATATTTTGGAGTGATTTTGTTTTAGTCAGAACATAACGTTTTATGTTACTGTTGTACGTTGTACTGTATTGTAAAGCGCTCAGAGCCTGTGTACTTTAATCGGGGTTGAGCGCTATATAAATGTCATTTATCATTATTATTGTCTTCCTACTTTTCTGTACATCAGTTTCTGTAACTCTTACTTTTCTCCAGGCTCCACGTGGTCTTCCCGTGATCTTTTACCCTATGGGTTTCAATCCAACACTTTCCTTGTTATGCAGCTGCCTGACTTCCGGAGAGTATGTCCAATCCATCGCCAACGCCTTCTTTTCACCTCGTCTCTGACTGGGACCTGTCTTGCTCTCCTATAACAGCGACCCCATGCAGACGATGTTATTTTTATTACCAACGTCACCACAAAGTAACGGTCAGGGCCTTCTTTTGGTGAGTTTGAGTTGGAGAAAAAGCGAGATATACACATGTAAAGAAACAGGAATGCAAGAGGGACAGTTGTTTAAAGAGTAGAGAGTAAAGAGTGGCTTTGGCGCTCTCCAACCAGAGATCGTGTACAACAAGATAGTACACTCGTCCCTTTGAGCCAATTTTAAAAAATGTCCTCAAAATTCGGTGGCGCCCTCTTTGAAAAAGCGCGGACTTTGCAATCAGAGTTACCCTACTTGTGTGAAAAACTATAAAAGCGAAACTAACTAACTGTGCTATTCCTATTCTTCTTCTGGAGAAACAAAAGAGAGCTTCAAAACAAAGACTGCAGCGCCATACGAACCAATGCCCGGACTTCCGCAGACACTTTTTTTCAGCTGAGTGAACAATCTTGTTATGTACAATCTTTGCTCCAGCCAACCAACGCCACACTAGAACGATGCCATCCATAGAATCGATATGTAAACTGCCGTGACTCCTTGCGATGACTTGTCTCCAGCTAAGCAATTACATTTCATCACATAAAAATTATGGAAATGATTGGCGTGAAACGGGGTGT
>NW_004797390.1:728005-739189 GCF_000002075.1 Aplysia californica
AATAATAATAATAATAATAATAACAATAATTGGTGTGGCGCCTTTCAAAATTCCCAAAACTTAACCCAATATAAAATACACACACACACACACACGCACGCACACACACACACATACACACACACACACACACACACAAGCATATTATTCCATTTCCCATCCTGACTCAAAGACTCAACTACGCGTATCTTAATCTTAAGTAAATCAAACCAAGAACTCTCACATGAGAAGAGCGCACTGTAGGCTACCTATAAGTTTTTCTTTGTAGCAAAAGGGGGTTCCACAGCCAACATGACAACTATACTATAAAAAGAGCTGTCCCCGTCGTTTTATACAAGAACAATTCTGAAATTATGCAAACTGAGCCCAAAAATGTGAAATAATGCAATTCTGTTTTTTTAACAAAGAATGATAAAGGAAATTAATAATCAGAAATTATGCCCAAAAAATGATCAAATTTTGCTAAATTATGCGGGGTGCATAAAACCACGGGGAGCCTTACACACGAATTTCCCTCTTGGCTCGGTCCTTTCGGAGATGGAAGTTAAACTCGGAGTCCCGCCTCTAAAATAACCACAGAATTCTACACTAAGTGTAGAATTCTGTGAAAATAACCTAATAGTGTTGGTAGGGGCGTTTAACCTATTATAGGCCTACAATTTCACCATTTTCCCAGTGCATTTTTTTTTTTTGCCTCAACACCTTATACGTCAATTTAAAAATACATTTTATATGTGGATTTTACTGAAAAACGTTGATGAAAGGTACTATATAAGGGCAAATTTCCCGTTTCCAAAGACTCCTAAGCAATGGAAGTCACCAAACTTTGGCAGCCCTTTTGTCGCTAATTTTACCCCTGAAAACAGGCGACCCCATCCCCTTTAATTGCAAATATCTTGGCTTCTATTCAATATAGGTGGGTATTTTCTTCACAGAAAGCAAGACAAATGAACAAGTTTTAATTTAAAATGATACCATTAACTCCACATGCCCCTAAAAACTGACAAGCGCCTGATTCCGCCGGGCCGTCATGCACATAAAAAGCTTATTATATATCTACACTTTTAACCCTATCCGCACGCCCTGGGGTCATTTTGTACCCCCGGGGTTGTATTCTTCACATTTTAGAATACTTCTAGTTCGAAGATCTCTTTGAAACCTTCAGTATTTCTAATTAAAAAACCATTTTGACAGACTGCTATGCAAAGCGTATGGATCGGATTAACGAGTAAATGTCCTCTTTGGAAAGTGTTGGCACAGAGTTCCCCACGTTGTATGGATACGATAGTAAAACTCGACGTCCGGATAGGGTTTACAAATGTGTACAGTAAAATCTACAATCCTGATTACAGACTTCACAGAACCAGGGAATTTCTTTTTCGAGTAATGCAGGCATCATCATGCTAAAGGAAGTTGTAATGCATAATATAATATAATAAAGCAAAGATGGACCCCCCCCCCCCCCCCCAACCGAGGATTTGAAATCCTTCCATGGTACATGTAGGACTACCAGGAATTTCATGCAAAAAAAAAAAAGAGTCCATTATCTGGACACAGTTTTTTTATAGTTATGGGCAGTTTTCGCTTAACTAAAAGAAGATGAAATCTATTAACAATTGATAACAACTTCTTTGTTTCAAAAGATAGAAAAGTACAGTAGATCATCCTCAGCAGGCACTATCATCTTTTAGTTTTAGTAAGAATTTTACGGCACTTGCAACACAATAAGGTCATATAAGTGACGAAGAATAGAGGTGTTACAAGAGAATAACAAACATAAAAAAGAAGGAGGAGAGATAAGGACGATAGATGTTTGATAGGAAAGAAGGAGCAAACCACACCAGAGCACCTACCAACCACCCACAAGCACCATCATCATCACACAAAGCTCATTGTGCTAATCAAGAATACAAGCAATGAATTTACTCATTTGCTTTCCAAATTTACATTGCCCTGACTGAAAATAGCATTTGATTTAAGTTTAAGGAACACAAAGTTTCATAACAAAAACACAGATTTAAAAGAACAAACTCCTTAGTTTTTAGTTTTAGTAAGAGTTTTACGGCACTTGCAACACAATGAGGTCATAAGCGCTGAAGATTAGAGGTACTACAAGAGAGACTAACAAACATAACAAAGAAGGAGGAGAGATAAGGACAATAGATGTTTGATAGGAAGGAGGGAACAAACTACACCAGAGCACCTGCCAAACACCAACAAACAAACTCTGTTCGGAAGAAAGTTCGAACATATTACTCACACACAAACGGGACTCAAGAGATAAACTGTTGTGAGTTTTAGTTTTAGTAAGAGTTTTACGACACTTGCAACGCAATAAGGTCATATGAGTGTTGAAGATTAGAGGTGTTACAAGAGAGTAACAAACATAAAAAAGAAGAAGAGGAGATAAGGACGATAGATGTTCGATAGGAAAGTAGAAGCAAACCACACCAGAGCACCCGCCAACCACCCACACAAACTGTTGTGAGGACGAGCTAGACCAAAAAAAAAAAAAAATTGGCAATTCAAACGAGACACACACATAACACAACTCAGGACATCAGTAACAAATTCGCACTTTCTTTTATCAAAGAATTTTTTTTTTTATTGCACTCAGAGAATGAATACAAACAACAAAAATCATGTCACATGATGTTATCATACATAGTCACATCAGTCACTCACCAAGCAGCAGATCACAGTTGCAAGCAATCGCACATTTTACGAGCAATAGAAACCCCTCCCTCCCTAAAAAAAAAATATTCAACGCCAGCTGACCTCATTTCAAACATTACATATATATATATCAATCCACAAAAGTAATCTGCAAGGTCCTTACAGAGACATATATGACAATGAGGTATTATATATCTATATATATAATATATACATTTGGCATGAAGAAAACAGACTTTGTGAAACGGTATTGGAAATTCTCTTCCACAACTCCGTCTAGATCTAGGCCGAAAAAGATAAATTTTGAATTACCTCCTCAGCCATAAACAACATACAGTAGCATATATTTTTTAATTATTTATTCAATATCACCTTCACCAATGAAGATGGTGACAGATTGGTACAGTAGGGAACTCCCCCAGCAAACAGCAACATGATATGAAAAGCCGCTCAATAAAGGGGAAAGGGGAGACCATGGATATTCATTCCTTTTTCTCAAACTTTCTTGACTTCTGTTTTTAAAACATGAATAAAAGTATAATTTAATCAAGAAATCCACACTTTTGCGAGACTAAAATCAAACTTTTAAAAAAAAATGTTAAGACTTCTACAACTGACAAGATTCTGAAAGAGTGTACTGGTATGTTTTCATTTTGTTATCTAACGACTGTCAACCTCTGAGAGACACAATCCTTTTTCTATGAAAACAATCAGCAGAAATACAGACAATCGTCTGACACAGTCATTTTAAAAAAAAGCAATGCAAAAAACGCTCATGAAACTGACATTTGAAATCCTATTATTAGAACAAAACTTTAACTTAAAGTAAAATATTGAAAATATTTCAACAATCAACAAGAACCAGTTTTTGCTGACGTGCCATTTTGGTGTCTGCCAAGACTTTGTGCCATAACGAGGCTTGAAGAAATCAAGTTATTCAGTAGGTAGATGGATCCATCCGACGGTGTAAACTTACTGAAAAAAAAATTTGTTTCAACATACACTTTTCCACCTACCCCAGCAGTTTGGGGACAAAATAAACGACTGAAATATTAGGACGATCATGTGAGATCGAAACGGAATTTGAAAAAAAATTTTTTTTAAAATTGTACATTCATAAAAACAACATTGGGGAAAGCAGGGTTCAAGAGCTCAAAGAATTGAGCAAAGGAGAAGAATTGGTGAGGATAAGCAGGGTACAAACAAGAAATGGGGGGTTGTTGTAAATAAAGAAGAAGGATGAGATGATGACTGGATGGGGTGAGTGAGACCAGGGATATCTCAATCACATAATAAGGGGTGAGCTTATTTCTTTGGTCTCAAAAAGTGTCATACAGCTGTCACCTACAAACAAAAACTAACTACTCCCGAGTTACAAAATGAAGTAAAATTCTATGTGGGGTGTAAAGAAGAGAAAAAGAGTTTCCAATTTCATAGTATGACAGATGGCAGGACTACAGTCCCCCCCTCCCCCCCGGCCTTTTCCCCCACACCGATGCTGGAACACAAGACCAATGAAAGAGAGGTGGGGGGGAATCTGTAAACTGTATTTCAAAAGGCTACAATGTTGGGCCCCGGTTTCGATAGGAATCGATCCTGTAATCTCTGAAGAAGAAAAAAATCTCAGCCACCCTATTGCTTGACTACCATCCGCCTGAGCCAACTTATTGGAATACGCAATGAGCAGATTGAGATGTCCCCGTGGTTTTATGCACCCCGCATAATTTAGCAAAATCTGATCATTTTTTGCTCAATTCCAGCTTATTTTCCTTTATCGTTCTTTGTTAAAATTAACTGAATCGCACAATTTCACATTTTTGGGCTCAGTTTGCATAATTTCAGAATTTTTCTCGCAAAAAATGACGGGGACAGATTGAGTAAGACCACACTCATATTCCAGAAGAATCTTCAAATCGTGAGAGCAAGTGATGAAGACTGCTGGCGGAATCTACAACAAGCGGTAGATTTGTGCCAGTAGGTGAGTCATGTTGAAGGGGGTTAGTTAGCCTGCATGGGAGGACAAAAGGGAGGCTGATCCATCTCTTTATCTGGTACCTCCTGTCATGGATCTGTGCGGGGTCACCAGACTTTCCAGTTTCTCAAAATGCTTGCGGGCATTTTTGATGTTGAGCTGTGTCACTGCGGACGCTGGAGACAAAGAAAGGAAGAGCGATGTGAGATGAGCACTTGAAAAAAATTAAGTAAGTAAGTGTTTTACGACACTTGCAACACAATAAAGTCATATAAGTTTGTTTGTTTTAGTAGAGGTTTTACGGCGCTCGCAACTGCATAAGGTCATATGAGCGCCAGAAGGTCAGAGCTGTTACAAGAGAGTAACGAACATAAAAAAGAAGGGGAGATAAGGACGAAAGTTGTTTGATAGGAAAGAAGAAGCAAACCATACCAGAACACCCGCCAACTACCCACATTTAGAGGTGTTACAAGAGAGTAACTAACACAAAGAAGAAGGAGGAGGAGAGATAAGGACGAAATATGTTTGGTAGTTAAAAAGGAGCAAACCACACCAGAGCACTCACCAACCACCTACCCACATACACACAATTAGAAATAGCCTACTCACGAATTGCAGTATCGGACATGATCACCATCACAACCATGTTTGGCGTGAACATTTCGATGAAGGCAGCGAAGGAAGAGTTTCTCACTTCCATGCTTTCAAAGGCGGCCCCGATTTTTCCACAGCTCAGCTTGAACTGTTTGATGATGTTGCTGATTTTTTCAAAGCGGTGCACGTCGCGGTGCTGGATCCTTTCGCAGTAGGAGATCACCTAGTACATGAGCACATATAAGAAGACAAGTTTCAATCCGATTCTCTGCTTTTAAGTTGTCGTAAGAGTATTATGGCACTTGCAACACAATAGAGGGATGCCAAATAATTTTTGGGAAGAAAAAAAACGGAAAATGAGCGGAGCATCACAGCTCACCTAAAACGTACTTTGTAAAATCTTTAAATGAGCAAACAAAAACATTTCTCTTACCATTCCCCTTTCCTTTGCAAATGTATGAAAAAAACCCGGAAAAACGGAGATTTGGCATCCCTGACAATAAAGTGATATAAGTGCCGAAGATTAGAAGTGTTACAAGAGAGTAACAAACATAAAAAGGAAGGAGGAGAGATCAGGACGATAGATGCTTGATAGGAAAGAAGGAGCAAACCACACCAGAGCACCCGCCAACCACCTACTTTCTCTGCTTTGATATTTGGTTTTCCAACATATAAAAAAAGGTAAGTTTACACATTAAGGAAATTAAATTAATTGGAGAGAAACAGTCTTCGATACCACAAGCAAATACCACCGTATTTTCCAAAAATCTCTGCTCATATTATTTTTTTTATTGGAAATACAGTTGAAACTTTAAGATGGCCACCCATAGTTGTAGAGGAAAGTGGCTGCCTTATACAGTGTTATTATATTATTGTAAAATATGCAAGGGAGAAAATGGGAAGTGGCCATTTGAACAGGTGATTGTCTTATACAGGAGGCCGTTAGAACAGGTGATTGTCTTATACAGGAGGCCGTTAGAACAGGTGATTGTCTTATACAGGAGGCCGTTAGAACAGGTGATTGTCTTATACAGGAGGCCGTTAGAACAGGTGATTGTCTTATACAGGAGGCCGTTAGAACAGGTGATTGTCTTATACAGGAGGCCGTTAGAACAGGTGATTGTCTTATACAGGAGGCCGTTAGAACAGGTAATTGTCTTATACAGGAGGCCGTTAGAACAGGTGATTGTCTTATACAGGAGGCCGTTAGAACAGGTAATTGTCTTATACAGGAGGCCGTTAGAACAGGTGATTGTCTTATACAGGAGGCCGTTAGAACAGGTGATTGTCTTATACAGGTGGCCTTTAGAACAGGTGATTGTCTTATACAGGAGGCCGTTAGAACAGGTGATTGTCTTATACAGGTGGCCTTTAGAACAGGTGATTGTCTTATACAGGAGGCCGTTAGAACAGGTGATTGTCTTATACAGGTGGCCTTTAGAACAGGTTTTTGTTTTAGTAGAGGTTTTTCCGGTGCTCGCAACAGCCTAAGGTCATATTAGCGCAGGAAGATTTGAGGTGTTACATGAGAGTAACAAACATAAAAAAGAAGTAGGGGGGATAAGGATGATAGATGTCTGATAGGAAAGAAGAAGCAAACCACACCAGAGCATCTGCCAACCACCCACGGATACAGTATAATTTCCCACATAAGAATCAAAGTCATGTCTTCAGTGGGCCAAGGGGAAGAGGCCAAACAAAAAAACATTGCCAGTGCAGATAATAGGAACAATACTTAGAACACAACAAATGATAGATCTAAATGTTTACGCCCCCTATCTACACAATCTAGTTTTGTTTTAGTTGAGGTTTTACGGCGCTTGCAACTGCATAAGGTCATATGAGCGCCAGAAGATTAGAGGTGTTACAAGAGAGCAACAAACATAAAAAAGAAGGAGGGGAGATAAGGACGATTGATGTTTGATAGGACAGAAGAAGCAAACCACACCAGTGCACCCGCCAACCACCCACACACAATCTAGATCGTACATATATAGGAGGTGAGAGTATTTATAGTTGCCTTACCAAAAATGTTGCTTTCTCAAACAGTAGGACTTCGTCAGCGTCCAGAATATCAGCAAAGGCAGACAAATTCTCCTCCAGTTGTTGGACATTTGGTATCAGCTGGTACACAATAGACGACCATGCCTGGGTGACAAAGAAATCAGATAATAGCGGGTCACGAGAGTGAAACAAATACACAAAAGAAGTAGAGGAAAAATGACGACAGTAAGGATTAGGAAAGAAAAAGTAGCAGTTCCCTGTTGCAGGTCAGGCACAGTTAAGAGCGTGACATTGATGAATCAGCCAATTTACAATTACAATTTTACTGTGCATAAGAACTCGAGATGTCAATGTCGCCCCCTTTGAAAATGGCCTAAAGACATTTCAGTCAGTAGCACCGCCCCAGGGGGTTAATCACATACTTTGACAAGGGAGGTCAGCACTCAACTTTTAAAAAACAAACGAGCCTCCACTAACGTCAAAAATGTCTGTTAGCAATGTCATTGTATACTCAATTCATCTGCAAGGAGTTCAAGTTATAGTCAATAAGTACTACTCAACACTTTTTGTGGGCTGTCTTTTTCCTTTCACTTTCTAGTTTCACAGATTAACTTATTCTTACTTACTTTTATCTGCCGCTTATACCCTTTTGGGTGTCGCGGGATTAACTTATTCAGCAGAAAAAACATCAGAGTATATCTTATTACTGAACAATTTATTTCTGCTCCACAAGACAGCCCCTGATTGTTGAGGAGAAAAGCGATTGTCTTAGACATTTAAGCCTCTTACACAGTGTCATTATAATGTTTCCAAAAAAAAAAAAAAAAAAAAAAAAAAAAAAGGGGAGAAAAGAAAAAAAAAACAGGGAGAAAAGAAAAAAAAACAGGGAGAAAATGAAAAAAAGATCATTTGTACTCGTGATTGTCATATATAATGGTGGCCATTAGAACAGGTACCATTGTTGTATTTGGTAGAACACATCATGAGCCCATGTGCTTATGCACCCTCTCACCTTGTACAAAGTCTCGTCCCAGATAGACGTAGCGAAGCATGTGCACTCCAATGGTTTGGACAACCTTTTTAAGTCTTCCTGCCTTTCATGAAATATCTGTTGAAACATAACGGAACAAAAAAAATATAACGCCAGGTGAAATGAAAAAAATAACAATCATAATATTATTTAATAGATCATTCTCATAGCGTGTACACCTGTGTGCACACAGCTCTAGGCGCTTTTCATTCATTTAAGTACAAAGAAAATTTGCTCATATGCACGCACACTTACAATACACACTTATTCATGCACAAGCACACACATCTCTCTCCTCACACACACACACACACACACACACACACACACACACACACACACACACATCTTCTCTCTCATCACACACACACACACACACACACACACACACACATCATTGTGAGTGACCATACAAATACATAGTGTAATATACACAATGCGATCTGTAGGTAAACAAAAAAGCATAAATAAATATAATATGACCGTTTACATTATATTGTACAGAAAATAAAGCAACTGAGTTAGAAATTTTTCTTTATGTGATCAATTTAAAGAGAAATAGAATTCATAAGAAGACACCAAGGTTAAAAGAAAATGTATAAAGTCTTTTACTGGGTGGCATTTTTTTTTTATTGAAAGATAAGCAATTGAATAATCTTTTAGATGATACCAATAACCCCACATGCCCAAAATTTGACAAGCGCCCGACTGTGACACATATAAAAATTCACCAAGAGCCCTTACCATATCCCTTTGATCGTCTTGCACCAAATCCATTTTGTGAATCAGGCAAAACACTTTTGCCTCTGGGGAATTTTGCAAGATTGCTTCCAAGCAAGACTGGTAGTAGTGAATGTCTTTTTCCAGCTCCCTGCTTTCCACATCAAAGACGTAGATGAGAACCTCCACATTCCTGAAAATGTTGTCACGTTGGCTGGCAAAGTAGTTTTCCATGAAGGCCTCTTGACTAAAAAAAAAAAAGAGAAAAATATTCAAATCAAATCATAAGTAAGAAAAAAAAGAAAGAGATAATTTTTATTCAGAAATGTGTGCTTCAATCACTCAAAACAGGAAACAAGCTGCAGTTGAACTTTTCATCTTAAGGTCCGGGACTCAGCCCATCAATATGTAAAAATTTGAGAAAAAAACATGCAAAATATACCATGGACTTTGAAATACAGTACTATACAAATAAAACCACAGACAAAACAGCCAGCACCTGTGTGCACACTGGCAAAATGCAACTGTGGCAGCCCAAGCTGTTCTACGAAGGCTCTTGCCAATGGCAAAGTTCCCCAATAACAACCACGAAAATAAAGTATATAAAAAAAAAAATAATTAATAACAACCACTAAAAGACTTGAAATGTACTTACCCACCACAATCCCACAGATTCAGAACCAGGTTGCCCAAAAAACGTACGTGTGAGTGCTCAACATCAACTGAAAAAGATGACAGCGCAAAGTTGAGCTCATCGGTCTATCAAACAAATTAAGAGAGAGTTTTATCAATTACAAAACTGACACAGAAGTTCATGTTGCACAAAATATTTTCTTGTCCCAATAACTGCAACATGGAACATGACTAATACTCAATATATATATCCCATCTAATATCTAATAACTACTCTACATGACACCATTTTTCAAAGAATCTTTCATATAATTCTAGCACTACACTGGTACAGATGTCAAATGTTTAAACAGTACGGCTGGATTTTTTTAAAAGCTGAGACAATGAAAGCAAATATTCTTGCCGTTTCCGAGTTCCAACAGCTAATTTTTAAAATTTTAAGATGTTAATGATTAATTCTGAAGAACACAATCCCACATTCTGGAGAACAGATGAAAAGATTTTATGTAAGATTTCAAAATTCCTGCAATTCTAAAGAACAAATGAAAATAAGATTTTTCAAAAAGTGAATATTTTCTCTATTACAAAAGCAAAAGAAATTATTTTCTTTATCGTGAAAGAAAAAGAATTGGTTCAGTTAAATGAACATTCAAGACCAAAGAAGAATGGTCAGGACCACTGACGCTATCCCAAATATAATGACCATAAAAAAGAAGTACTCACTTGTAGCACCCAGTCTACGGGTATCTCTTGCAATATAATTGGCAAAAATGATGGATCTCATGCTTGTTTTGCCTGAGCCACTTTTGCCCATAAGAAGAACCTGTGAATGTTCATGATACAGAAAATAAGAAAGGTGAAAAGCAAAAATTCAAACTTATAGAATTTGACTGAAAACTTTTCATGCAACAAGTAAGAGCACAGATAACATATACAGGGCAGCTACCTTAAATTTCCCACTTCAGGTTCAATCTGGGGTGTATTTGGGCAAAAAAAATCAGAGTACAGACAGAGAAGGAATTTTAGCACTAGTTGTGTGTTTGGACTATTACTATGTAAGTAGTCTGGGCCTAAACGCACGCCATACAAAAGCACGCTCCGCTCAAAAGCACGCTATCGTCATATAACGGCTTTTTACTATATGATTTAGATCATGTACAAACGCACGACCACTTCTTCTAAACACACGCTTCGATCCGCGAAACACTGTAACTAATTCTACCCTGAGTATTTAGATTGTTGCCATTATGATTTTGAATGTTCAACTCTGTTAATCTTTTATCTTTAATCTAATGTTATTTCAGAAGCAGCTTGAGGATTTTTATCACATACCCCTGAATAGGGGTATCTGTCAGTCTCATGAAATATAATGAAATAGTGGTTCAATTTCATATGATATAGCAATGCCAATTGGGCTTTCCCGCGCTGCGAAAATTTGGTCCCCGTTTGCGGGCGATTTTGCTGACCCGGCCGAAGCGTAGGTGATTAACTTTGTCAACCTCGGTCTGCTCTATTTCCGAACCAATCCGAATGAAACTCGGCAACCAATCAGAAA
>NW_004797390.1:739659-743709 GCF_000002075.1 Aplysia californica
ATTAACTTATCTTTTACGGTTGGCATGCATGGTCTAAAGTCATCATAAAAAGCTTTGCAATTATTTAGTCATGCTGCCGACATATATTCTTAAAGATCCCATGTTGTGATACGATGCTATAAATAAAATGGACTCATCCCGACACCCCTTTTTTCGCAAAATCGTAATATGTACACCAAAATTTTAATTATTATAAACAAAATAACTACGCAATGGGTAGTAAATCTGACTGCAGAAATGATTTCTACACCCAAAAACACATCGGGTAGCCAAGTTTCTCTCCAACATTCCGATTAGTTACCAAGATATCGTCGATTTTCTTACAGAATCTGCTACTGCGTGGTCCACTTTTTAGGAGTATTTTCCTACATGTGGGTCATCCGTATTTTGCCGACCTTTACAACCCCATAACTTTTTTATTTATAAACCGATTTTTAAAATTCAAGAAGCATAATTCTTAGAATTGAAAATTCTTTCTTAGGTACCAAATAAAAAAGGGCTAAAGTGAAAATTTTAATTTTCATTGGCATTGCTATATATATGATATGATGATTTCATGACTTCAAAGGCTCAGCAGTGTCAATCTATAAAATCAAGAATATATTACTTTCATTTTAGTTACTATGCAGACTTCCCGGTGTTGGTTTGATGATAATGATACAAGGGTCTCCGCCTAAACCCACGGTGCTAGGGAAGGTCCCTAATCGAAATGTGTGTTTATACGGAGCATGCATTTACATGAACCTTTGCAAAGGGAGGAAGGGACGAATTCATCCCATTTCATTGATATTTTAGTTACCTTCTTTGGGGGGGAGATCTTGCCTCTATAAATTCTTTCCCCTTTCCCGCCAGAGTCTGTTGGATTTTGTTTTGAGAGTGTTATTATACGGTGCTCGCCGCAAGAATAGCAGACAATAGTACATGAGAGCAGGAGAAAGGAGGCAAAAGGAGAAAATTTTAAAGAGAAAATTTTCCGTCGCTGTCAAGTTTCGAGTCCGGGACATATAGAATGAGAGGGAAACGATGTAACCCCTAGAGATCACGAGAGTTATCCCCCCCCCCTTTCCAAACCACAACAAGAACAACAACTTTCTCCTGCTAACGCCATTTTCTTCTATTCAACGGAAGGACTTCCGTAGCGAGCGACCACCCCTGACCTGACCATCAATGATTTATTTATAAAGGCACCAGCCATCCATGTCCAGGTGCTGTTTTAGCCGAGCGACCACCCCATCAAACACAATAAAGAAGAGGCCTAACCCTAACCCTACCCCAAACTTACCCCTACCCCTAACACTAACCCTACCCCTACGTGACCCCTAACCCTCAATTCTGCTCTGTCTCATATAGTGAATAGTGGTCGCTCGTTATGGAAGTCCTCCCTATTCAACTGATGTTGTCTGACCGTCGGGTGCCGGTGGCGAAAGTGGCGCCAGAGCCAGCAAAAATCGTCATGTCAGGTCTGACCGCCGGGCCCGACATCGGTGTGGGTCTTTAGCCCTTTAAGCCTACGGCAACCTCCAAGGTCCAAAGTTGCCCGAGTTGGGACCTCAAAAGTAAAGGCCTCGAGAAGTAAATGGTTTGTTTCTTTATTTTGACACCCACATTCTTAAGTAGTACCAGAATTAGTAGTAGCAGTAAACTAGATCTAGATCTAGAATCTAGTAGAGATACACTGTGTCACTGTGTCTGTGTGACACAGCACTACTTCGACCAACAAACAAATCAACAAATTTAGATCTAGATTTCTAGATCTAGAAATCTAGTTTTAGTTTGCATTTTTTATTTTTTAGCACCACCAGGTTTTTAGATCAGAAGTGGTCGATTGATTATCTATCTTACCAACAAACTAACCTTCTTCTTCATTTTGAATCTCTTTACCAAACAGCGTATGCAGAAGGAAGTAAATTATTTAGAAATGTGTGAAGACCACAGTTGGCGTCAGTGTTCACTCCTTCTATCAATCTGCGTTCGTCAATCGTCAGTGGGCACTGGTCACCTGTCGACTCTCGGGTGTTTTGTGTCATTGTTTATTTCCGGTTGAGAAGTCATTTCTGCCAGGTTTTTCTGTGTTTTCTAGGAGTGATGCTATGCCAATTAAGCAAAACCTATGTCCGCGATATGGGTTCAACCCCCCCCCCCCAAAAAAAAAAAGAAGAAGAAGAAGAAGAAGAAGATAAATGGGGGGAAAATCGCAAAACAATAGTATTATAGACCCAGCTTATACATCAAAAGTCCTCTCAGAATTTCTTGTGTCATAAGCAGAGTCATCAACAGAATCTTACACTTTTCAATTGTAGGCCCTATTGTTTATTGTTTGATAAAAAAATGAAACTGTTTTTTTTTCCCCCCCCCCCCCCTCCCCACACTCACACACGTGGTGAGAGAGAGAGAGAGAGAGAGAGAGAGGGGGGGGGAATTAGAGAGAGAGAGAGGGGGGGGAAGAGAGAGAGAAAGAGAGAGAGAGAGAGAGAGAGAGAGAGAGAGAGAGAGAGAGAGAGAGAGAGAGAGAGAGAGAGAGAGAGAGAGAGAGAGAGAGAGAGAGAGAGAGAGAAAGACAGAGAGGGAAAGCAGCGGAGACTGGGCAGGAGAGACGGCGAGTTCACACGCAATAATAAATGGAATACTTTGATAAAGGCTCCAGGTTCCATAAATCTTTGTAAAGTATTTTCTCAAAAGCTGTTTCCTCAGTCATTTCCCTTCATCTCCAACGCTCCACGGGTCTCATTAACCGATCGTTTGGCCTAAAAAAATTATATTTTTTTACAACACAACAGCAACTCACAATTAAAATGTTTTAAACTTAAATGAAACAAAACACAGTTGATTTTGAAGGTACAATGCTAGAAGAGTCCTCTTTTATGAAGTAGGTATTAACAGCAACCCGAAATAACGGCCTGAGTAAGGGAGACAATTACCTTAAAAAGTCTTGTTAAACAACAGTAAACAGAAAAACAGAGAAGCCGCTTTAATAAGTGAAAGATAAATCTAGCAAAACTTTTGAATGTCGAAATATAAGGAAATGTTTCAACCTTAGTAAGTCCTTAGAAAGCACATTTTTCCAAATGAACAAAAATGACAGATAGAAAATATTCTAAGCAAAACCATAATATAATATAGTTGTTAGTACATTGACTATATAAAGAAATCGAGATACTAGATATATATGTGAACACGACATGCGGTCATTTGTCACTTCACTACACGTCTTCTGCTCGCAACTATGGCAGCATTCTATTAGTTCATTAAGTTGAGAGCCAAAGATTGTGACTCGTTTATACGTAGCGAATAATGGATCGAACGATGTCACCTTGGAATACTAAATACATGTAAAATAATAAGTACGAATCTTGGATCTTTGTGCATTCATTGCATATCGAATAGTTATTAATATTAAGACAAATAAAGACAGGAATAATTTAATTAATAACAAACCGAGATATCGAATAATCGAATAATGACAGGTTATTCAGACAAAGAGATTATCAAATAACGATAGCGAAATTACTAGGCAAATCGTTTACGGGTATCGATTAATGGTTGGAAAGGGGGTATTTAATAAAGAGCTATATTGATAACTTATAAAGGTATCGAGTTATGACAGAAAATAATGTATGAAATAATGATCTGGCAATATATCGAGTAATTACAAGTAGGTATCGAATAATGAAGGATTAATGACAAGGAGATATCGAAAAACAACAGGAAGAAAGGTATCGACGGTATATAAACGGGCAATGAAATATAGAATAATTACAAGGCATCGAAAATTACCTGGCAGGGGTACAAGGGGATATCGGGAGATAACAGATAGACGTAGGTATCGAATAACGACACCCAGTGAACTAGCTATAATGAAGGGGGCAGGGGGTATCGAATAATGAAAGGGAAAGGTAGGTATCGAATATTGTCCGCGCAAATGAGGTATCGAATATTGGCGGCGCAAGTGAGGTATCGAATAATGAACAGGCATTGGAGGTATCGAATAATGAACAGGCATTGGAGGTATCGAATAATGAATAGGCATTGAAGGTATCGAATAATGAACAG
>NW_004797390.1:743809-747138 GCF_000002075.1 Aplysia californica
GAGAGAGGGGGATGGGGGGTGGGGGTGGGAGTGGACAGAGAGAGAAGGATAGAGAGAGAAAGACAGAGAGAGAAAGCAGAGAGAATATGCAGGAGAAACGGAGAGTTCACACGTAATAATAAATGGAATTCTTTAATAAAAGCTTCAGGTTCCACAAATCTTTGTAAAGTATTCTCTCAAAAGCCATTTCCTCAGTTATTTCCCCTCATCTCCAGCCTTTGCTCCACGGGTCTGATTAACTGGCCAAAAAGGTTTTTAAAATTTTTTTTATAACACAACATCACCACGCAAGTAAAATGTGCTAAAGACTTAAAGGAGACAAAACACAGTTGATTTCGAAGGTAGAACACTCAGTCCTCTTTAATTATGAAGCGAGTAATAGCAACCCGAAATAACTGCTTGAGTAAGGGAAACAATTACTTCAAAAAAATCTTCTTAAACAGCTGTAAGCAGAAAAGCACAAAAGCCTTTTTAATAAGTGAAAGACAAATCTAACAAAACTTTGAAATGTCGAAATATTAGGAAATGTTTCAAACCTTAGTAAGCCCACAAAAAGCACATTTTTCTAAATGAACAAAATGACAGATAGAAAATATACAAAGCAAAACCATAATACAATACAATTGTTAGTACACTGACTATATAAACAAATCGAGATACTCGTTAAATGACTAAAACATGTTAGGTGGTCCCTTGTCACTTCACTTGTCGTCTTGTGCTCGCCACTATGGCGGCCTTCTGCTCTTTCTCACCACTATGGCGGTAATCTAAAGATATCAATGAACAAAAACAATCAATCAACAATCGAATAACTAAACTTGAAGATCACAGTCAGTATTGAATGATAACGGCCAAAGATTGAGACTTGTTTGTTACTATATGGCGAATAAAGCCAGGGTCGAATGATGATACCTAAGAAAGGTCTAATACTGAATACATGTAAAATATTTATCAAGTAATAAGCACGCAATAGGCTTATCGAATCTTTGATCTATACGGTGATAACTTATAACCATACAATCGTAATAATATTGGAAGTTTCAAATTGAAATCGATTAGTTATTTGCAGAGGTTTAAGAAAATAAAAATCGGATGATGGAAAATCGGATGAAGGGAAGTCGAATAATGACAAAGCCAAGGAATAATGACCGGTAAGGTATTGATTATGATCAGGTAAATAGGGGGAGAGATGGTATCCAATGAACTATAATGAACTTTACAGGGAATCAAGTACTGACAGATAGGAATGTATCAAATAATGATCTGGCAAAATATCAAATAGTCACACTATAAAACAAGACAGGTACGTACTAAGGAGTAGGTCCAGGTCGATATATATCAACAATATCGGAAAATGCTGGATAGACTTGAGCCAAGTAGGTATGGAATAATGACAGCCAGTGATGTACTGAAAGGCAAGGGTCGTATCGATTAATGGACGGGCAGGGAGGTATCGAATATTGCTCGGGCAAAGCAGTATCGAAAAATGAACAGGCATTGGAGGTATCGAATAATGAACAGACATTTGAGGTATCGAGGGTTAGGGTTAGGATTGGTTGAAGCGTGAGAAATGATCGCAGTTAAAAGCACATGAAGTAACGAATCCCAGCTAGTCGCAATTAAGCGATATATGTTACCATAGATTTTCAGCCATACCACAGACACAATGATGCAAATTTAGTGACAAAATTATAAGCATGTTATAATTTACCTGAGGCCTGAAATATACATCACTTTCATTACTGGAAGTGTAACGACCGGCCCAAAACTTGACAGGAGTGATTTTGATTTTTAAAAAGATTGTTTCCAGGTGCTAAGATGAAAATTGAGTTCTAGGACAAAATTATTTGTTGTTCAATAGAACTTGGCATTTGCGAAAAAGAGTAATGACCGACCTAAAAATTGATATAAGAATAATTGATATAAAAAAAACAACCCCGCTGTTTCCAGCTACTAAGACACATATTAAGCTCTAACACAAAGCTATTTATAAAAAATTACAGCTTTGCACTGACCAAAACCCCCCCAACAGATTACATCCATAACAGAATGTGTAACGATCGACAGAAAAATTGACCTTAGTGATTTTCATGTTTAAAAAAAAAGGTTCTTTCCAGCTGTTGAGACGAGACTTCAGTTCTAGAACAACATTATGTTGTTTATTTCAGCCTGGCAAAGGCAAAAATATATGTTTTTTAAAAATTAGATGCCATCCATTACTGAAAGACTAAGGAAAAACCCATAAAATAACCTAAAAGATTTGGGTCGCAAACAAAGTCTGTTTCCAGCTATCAAGAAGAAAATGAAGTTCAAGAACAACATTATTCGTTGTTTACTATAGTTTGGCATTGTCGAAAAACTCAACATTACATCCATTATTGAAAGTGTAACGACTGAATAAAAAAAATTGACTTTAGTGATTTGGATTTAAAAGTACGGTTTCTAACTACTAAGACAACAATTAAGCTCTAGAACAAGTCATTTGTTGTAAACTACATCATTTGGTAATCTTGGAAAAATATACGTGAGGCAACGTGGTGGAATCAGGCTCTTGTCAGTTTTTGGACATGTAGAGTTATTGGTATCATCTTAAAGTGTGTTCACTTGTCTTTATTTGGATGGCAAAAATATCAATTTATCTTAAATACAAGTCGAGATATTTGCGAATGAAGGCGGTGGGGGTCAACTGTTTTCAGAGGTAAAATAAGTGAGAAAATGGCCGCCAAAGATTAGTTATTTCCTTAGCTTAAGAGTCCGTGGAAACCAAAAATTTACTTTTTTGCGCCTTTAATCAACGTTTTTTTAAAGAAAAATCCACCTGCAAATGAGTTCTTTAATGGGCATGAAGGGTGTTAAACAATAAAACAAAAATTTGATAAAAATTCACAAACATGCCGAAAAATGCAAGTTTCTTCACTTTGATTATTTTGACGAGAGTCTGATTCCACCACGCTGCCTCAAATATATAATACATCCCATTGCTGAAAGTGTAATGACGAACTAAAAAAAATGGCGTAAGCTATTTTGAATTTTAAAAAAATACTGTTTACAGCTGCCCAGGCGAAAATTATGTACTAGAACAAAGTTATTTGTTGTTTTTATAACAACTTGCCACCGCTGAAAAAATATACATTACACCCATTACTGAAAGTGTAACGACCGACACAAAATAGAACCTGAGTGTTTTGCATGACAAAGAAGCTGTTTTAAGCTGCTAAGGCGAAGTTCAGTTCTAGAACAAAGTTTTATTGTTACTTAATTAAGTTTGGCAATGACCACCCAAAAAAATAAAATAATCCCCCCCCCCCCAAAAAAAAAAAAAAAAAAAA
>NW_004797390.1:747238-749505 GCF_000002075.1 Aplysia californica
CCCCCCAAAAAAAAAAAAAAACCCCCCCCCCCCCCAAAAAAAAAGAAAAAAGATTACACCCATTACTGATAGTTTTGAGACAGACCCAGAAATAAACCTAAGAGATTTGGATTTTAAACTTCGGTTTCCAGCTACTAAAAAGAAAACTAAGCTCTAAATCAAAGTTATTCGATGTTTACTTCAGCTTGACACTGGCAAAATGATATTCATTGCATCAATAATATTACTAAAAGTGAAACGACCGACACAAAAATTGACCTAAGTGATTTGTATAACAAAAAACTGTTTCCAGCTATTAAGACGAAAATTAAGCTCTAAGACAAATTTATTTGTTGTTTTCTATAGCTTGGCACTGACCAAAAAAAACAACATTATTTCCATTACTGAAAATCTAACAGCCGACAAAAGAATTGTCCTAAGAGATTTGGAATTGAAAAAGACTGTTTATAACTGTGGAGACGAACATTATTATTTAAACAATCTAACTATCCACACAGACAGAATTATACAACGGATGGAAATAAACACTATTGACACCCTCTAACTATCCACACAGACAGAATTATACAACGGATGGAAATAAATACTATTGACAACCTCCAACTACCCACACAGATAGATACAACAGATTGAAGTAAACACTATTGACACCCTCCAACTACCCACACAGATAGATACAACAGATGGAAATAAACACTATTGACACCCTCCAACTACCCACACAGATAGATACAACAGATGGAAATAAATACTATTGACACCCTCCAACTACCCACACAGATAGATACAACAGATTGAAATAAACACTATTGACACCCTCCAACTACCCACACAGAGAGATACAACAGATGGAAATAAATACTATTGACAACCTCCAACTACCCACACAGATAGATACAACAGATTGAAATAAACACTATTGACACCCTCCAACTACCAACACAGAGAGATACAACAGATGGAAATAAACACTATTGACACCCTCAAACTACCCACACAGAGAGATACAACAGATTGAAATAAACACTATTGACACCCTCCAACTACCCACACAGATAGATACAACAGATTGAAATAAACACTATTGACCTCCTCCAACTACCTACACAGAGAGATACAACAGATTGAAATAAACACTATTGACACCCTCCAACTACCCACATTGAGAGATACAACAGATTGAAATAAACCCTATTGACACCCTCCAACTACCCACACAGATAGATACAACAGATTGAAATAAACACTATTGACACCCTCCAACTACCCACACAGAGAGATACAACAGATTGAAATAAACACTATTGACACCCTCCAACTACCTACACAGAGAGATACAACAGATGGAAATAAACACTATTGACACCCTCCAACTACCCACACAGAGAGATACTAGATACAACAGATGGAAATAAACACTATTGACACCCTCCAACTACCCACACAGAGAGATACAACAGATGGAAATAAATACTATTGACACCCTCCAACTACCCACACAGAGAGATACAACAGATGGAAATAAATACTATTGACACCCTCCTGCCACCCACAGCCAGAGAAAACAGGGGGAAAGAACTAAAGTCGGTAACCTAACAGTGACACCCTCCAGCTCCCCTCAAACAAAGACACAACAGAAATTAAAAGAAAAGCAATATGGCCCACCAGTGTCACCCTCCAACCATCTACACAGACAGACACAACAGAGGGAAAGCAAAGAAATAGGTCTTACAAGTGACACCCTCCAACCACACTCACAGAGTCCACAGAGGGAAAGAAAAACTGTAGGACCTACCAGTGACACCGTCCAACTACGCAGATAGTCAGAAATATCAGAGATTAAGAGAAAAGAAGTAGGACCTATCAGTGACACCCCCCTACCATTCACACAGACAGAAAGAACAGAGGAAAAGAAAAGAAGTAGGACTTACCAGTGACACCCTTCTACCACACTCACAGACAGAAAGAACAGAGTTTAAAAGAAAAACAAAAATACTTAACACTGACACCCTCCAACGACCCACTCAGACAGACGAAACAGAGAATAAAAGAAAAGAAGAAGAAGAAGAAGAAGAAGAAGAAGAAGAAGAAGAAGAAGAAGAAGAAGAAGACCTACTAACATGACCAACACCATGAGCACTATCTTTTACCACGATGAAGAAGTAGAAGTATGACGATCTACCAAGACGCATGATTACGAAGATGAACAACGACGAGAAGGGAGAAAGAAGAAGAAGGACCACAACAGCCAGCAGGTGACTCCCTTC
>NW_004797390.1:749903-752518 GCF_000002075.1 Aplysia californica
GCCTAAAACTTCGGAACTGCTTAACTTTCGAATTTGAAAAAAAATTAACGGCGGTTCAGAATCATTTAAAGGGTACACAGTTTTACTGAGGAGTCTGGAGTCACTGTAGTTTAATTTTCAGTTTTTCATTAGTTTCGTTTAGATCTAATCTTGGGAAAGTCCATCTTCTAAGACGCTATTGTAAACAAATGAGGCTTCCTTTCACAAAGAGTGTGTTCACTGATCCTACAATGACTTGACGATCCATTCTTTAGAGTCCATTCATCGAACGGGAAACCCAGCTAGTTTTCAAATATTTCCTAAACTATCGAACATAAACTCTCCAGCCTTTGCACAATGACTTGTATCAATTTGTCTTAACAGACCAATATGAGAGGCAGCGTGGTGGAATCAGGCTTCCATACCGGGCATGTTTGTCACCATTATTTCCTCATAAAGTCAACCTTTTATTTTTTTTAATCGCCCATTTTCTCGTGACGTGGTTTTTCTATATACTTTAAAAAATAACTCCAACATTTTTAATTCAGTCTTCATGAGCTTTTCATAGAATGCAGAAAAGATGCAATACTAAATATTTGTGTGATGAATGTTTGATATAGATATATATATGGAATAGTTTTTTGTTAGTGGTGATTGGAGTGTGGATTTTCACAGATTTTTTGCAAACGCGTGAATACAGACCATCAATGATTTATTTATAGAGGCACCAGCCATCCATGTCCAGGTGCTGTTTTAGCCAACGCGTGAATACAACCTCAGGAAAAAATTCATGAACATATTTCTAGTACGTGAGGGAACAATTCATCTCACAGATTTGTACGACATCTATTATTTGCTAAAGTGCGCGCAGAAAACACTACAAAAAACAATACTTTTCCTGGAAAAAAGTGCGGTATTGATTACACAAAACATGTCAACAAAATCCAATACGGCCGCCGTTTCCATGGAAACGAAACTTTTTTCTCTAAAATTTGATTGTGGATTTTAAGACTCCTTACTATGCTTGTTATATTATTATGTGTATAATGTGGTAGCATTTTATCCATTAATAAGCGAGATAGCCTTCAGTTGTAGCCCCTCCCCCTAAAAATCCTTACCCATTACAATGACACTGTTCAAGATATCCACCTGTCTAAGACAACTAATTTTCTCCTCAACAATGGGTGGTCGTTTTGAACAGTTTTAGTTAGTTATAGTAGAGGGTTTTACGGCGCTCGCAACTGCATAAGGTCATATGAGCGCCAATTTGAACAGCTTAAGCTGTAGACTACATGCATGTTGCTAAATTAAAATTAAATGTCCGTAACTAACTGTTTTCTTGTACAGTTGCTTTGGTACATGTGCGTTGCGAAATAATAATAATATGTGACACATCGTGGTGAAATCAGGCGCTCGTCAAAATAATGAAAGTGAAGAAATTAGCATTTATTCCGAAGGTTTGGGAATTAACATCCAATTGTTGTGGGATTTTCCAGCTCGACACCTTCCATGCTCCTTAAAGAACACATTTCTATGTGGATTTTACTCTAAAACATGGATTAAAGGCATAAAAGGCGTATATATTTAGATTCCACGGACTATCAAGCTATGGAAAAAATGCAACTTTGGCGGCCATTTTCTCGCTAATTTTACCTTTGCGACAAGGCGGCCCCCAGCTCTTTCAATCGCTAACATCTTGACTTGTATCCAAGATAAATGGATATTAATTTGTTCTATCATAGGCAAGGCAGATGGACAGGCATTAGGATGATACCAATAACTCCATAATATGCTCAAAAACTGACGAGTGCCTGATTCCACTGCGTCTTGACACATATCCGTATCCATTATCTCGTGAGACTGACAGCGCAGGCAGTGGGAGAGATAATTAAAAAAAAAAATATGACGTTATCTTTTCTCGCCTCTCCACACACTTCAGCAGAGATGAGGCGCCGTTTTCGAGGATGAGTTGAAAAGATATCCGGACCGTACCTAATTGTGTCACGGCGTGGTGGAATCATGCGCTCGTCAAATATTTGGGATATGGAGGCAAATTTGTGAAATAACTGAAAGAAATTATTGAAATCATCTTGAAGCTTGTGTGTTTGTCTTAGTGTTAGTGTGAAAAAAATTACCCGCCTATCTTGTTTATTTTTGGTAAGAAGTTTTACGGCACATGCAACACAATAAGGTCATATAAGTACCGAAGTATAGATGCATTGTAAGAGAGTAACATACGCAAAAAAGAAGGAGGAGGAGAAAAAAGGACGATGGATGTTTGATAGGAAAGAAGGAGCAAATGACACCAGAGCACCCACCAACCAACCGCATCCTTTCTTGTATAGAAGTTGAGGTATTCGCGATTGAAAGAGAGAAAGAGAGAGAGAGAGAGAGAGAGAGAGAGAGAGAAAGAGAGAGAGAAAGAGAGGGAGAGAGAGAAAGAGAGAGAGAGAGAAACAGTGAGAGAGAGAAAGAGAGAGAGAGAAACAGTGAGAGAGAGAGTGAGAGAGAGAGTGAAAGAGAGAGAGAGAGAGAAAGAGAGAGAGAGAAACAGTGAGAGAGAGAGTGAGAGAGAGAGTGAAAGAGAGAGAGAGAGAGAAAGAGAGAGAGAGAAACAGTGAGAGAGAGAGTGAGAG
>NW_004797390.1:759259-770605 GCF_000002075.1 Aplysia californica
AGGCACCCCGGAAATAGCAGTTCACAAAAGAGTGACAAACATACAGAAAAAGTAGACCAAAAATGATAAATAGTAAGGTTGATGAAAGAAAAAGGAGCAGTTCTCCTTATGTTGTTCCGGCACAGTATGAGCACGACATTGATACATTAGTCCGTTTACATTTCTACAGCGCATAAGAACATTATATTAAAATCCCCCCTTGGGGAATGGCCTAAAGGCACGTCAGTCAGTAGCAGTGCCCTAGAAAGGGGGGGGGGGGGGGGGGAGGGGGCAGTTGTTCAATTTTTCTAGTTTTGTTCATTTGTTCGTTTATTCATGTTTTGATTGTATGTTAATTCTTTAACTCACCCCCATAAAAAAAATATATATTGTCCTATTTTCGATTTTTTTCTTTTACATTTCTTCATTTCTCCGATTTTTAAAAATTTGTTATTTGGGCGAATTTGTTCATATTTTGAACGTTTCTTCAATGTAAGTTTAATAGTTCGCTTTTGCGTCGCTTTTTGTTCATGTCTTCGTTTTTTCGATTTTTGTTCAAAAGAATTTTGTTTAGTTCGTTTATTCGATTTTAATTCTTTTGTTCAATTTATAATTTGTTCGACTTTAGTTAATCTGTTCCTTTGTATGACTTGTTTTCTTGTTGTTGTTGTTGTTGTTATTGTTGCTGTTGTTGTTGTTGTTGCTGTTGTTGTTGTTGTTAGGGCATTTGAACAGTGACGAGCAGCAGTGGCAAGAGGGTGGTCTATGTCCGTGATAATTTGTATCCATGATGTACTAATTTATCGCTGTATTTGTCTATTTATGTATATTAGAGTGAAACACATCCCTGAAAAGGACATGTACTGGGAATGCTATGTTTCTTATTTTCTAGCACAAGAAACTATATTTTTGTTTTTATCTAAAATGTCTTGGAATAAATCAAAGTTATAGAAAAAAAACAACATCAAGTCACTTTTGGTAGGATATTCTAATTTTAATTATTATTTTTTTTTTTGGGGGGGGGGGGGGGGGCTGTTGATGCTTAAAAAAACTTTTTAGACCCTGAGCTCAGAATCCAAATGGTCTATCAGCTCTGTCAGAATCGTAAGATTATTCGAATTCGTTGTTGAGATATTCAAAGAATTGAATTCGAAGAGGCTTGACATTCATGTTGTGAAAGTCAAACTAATCGTTGACGGTCAAATTTCTCAAAACTAGATACTGAGCAGATAGAACTGTGTAATTCTAAGAGAGCAACGTGTGTATCTGATATTGTGTACCGTGTTATGTATGCTAGTGCTGGGCGGCTAGGTTTCCGATTATTAAAAGCTAGGGATAGTAGGAACCGACTCCGAACACAATAACTTACTTTCTAACGATGTGATTTTTTCCGGTGCCTATCTTTTTGGCTCCGAACATCTTCAGGATTTAGGAAAACCTTGATTTTTGGAACACTACGAATCATCAACCTTTATTATTCATAAACAATTTTTTTAAAAAATGAAGATTTTAATGATAAAAGTATTTGGCAACCGTTGGTTTACGTAAAAGGGAGACAGAACTTTACTTCCGAAGTATTAATCGTGGGAATCGGTTCCGGAATCGACTCTTCGCCCAGCTCTAATGTATGCTAGAGGTGGGCATAAAGCGGATGAGTATCCGGACAATCAGATAATTCTCAATAAAACATTATCCGAATTCAGATTCTTAACTCTCTTTCCTGATCCGTTTCCCAAAGTGGGTGCACCCATTAATTGTTGAAGTGATGCTAACCCGTTTGTCGAAGTGGTTCTAACCCATTTGCCGAAGAGGTTCATATCATTTTATTTACCGAAGAGGTGCACTAACATAATATTAACCGGGTTTTGCTAAAGAGACTCATTGCCCAGGCCTAGTGTATGCTCGCTCGGATGTGCCAAAACATGAACTTTGGCCTCTTCTTATCCGACATTTGTTGTAATGAGTCCGATACGTCTGTACAGAGTTCAGTGGGACAGACAACGTTTCTGAAACATCGACAATCTTTGTGTTAAATCGATTAGGATATTAGAACAAATTTTGATACTTCCTTGAATGCCACGGCTATCTCAAGGACATGAACTTGGCTCGTTCATAACTTGATTTGGTTGAAAATATTGGTGTGTGCTGACAAAATGAGTTAATTTCTCGGATTCAAGCTTTAATTAAGGAAACATACATCGCACTTATAGCTGAAGGTTTTACAAATTATAAGTAGAAACTAATGAAAGGCTTATTATACTTAAAGGATATGGCATCAATAGAAAAACCTACAAAATTGACCCTAGTGTCAATTTTTGGCCAATATCTCCTCTTGAGGAATGCGAGAAGTAACTCGTTTTGTCAGCACGCCTCACAAATACTTCCATGAATGCCACGGGCTGTCTCGAGGACATAGACTTAGCTTTTTAATAGCTTGATTTGGTAACAAACGTTGTTTAATGGTATAGGTGTAACGCCCCTATAAACACTATTCGGTTATTTAAGAGGCAGGGCCTCCATGTTTAACGTCGTCCATCTCCGAAAGGACCGAGCCAAATGGGAAATTCGTGTAACGTGACTTTCCCAAGGACACAAGGTCGGACCGAGCTGAGGCTCGAACCCGCAATCTCACTGTTACTAGTCCGGATGCCTAACCCCAAGGATACCGAGGACAATTTGCTTGATTTGCATAATTTATGAAGATACAGTTTTTGAATAACTGATTGGGTTTCTCTTAATAGTATGTTGATTAATTATACAGGTACTGTTATAAGTTAAAGTCTACAGTGTCCTTTATTAATTTTCAGAAACGGCGTATCCTGATTTTTTTTTTTCGCTGAGCGCCTCTTTCAAGCATGAGCTCATGGGGTCCAGTGGCTAAGTGATTCGTGAGTTCAGACTCAAAAGTAATGTCAAGCAAGTGTCGGTGACATGGGCTAAAGATGGGTGGTCACTGGGGTGTGTCCTTCAGTAAGCCACAACAACCTTAGCTAAAAAATCAGGGCACTGCACAGTGGTGACCAGCAGTGGCATGTTTGGGAAATCGTCTTTTTATTGGTGTAACATGGTGTATTTATATATATGTATTTGTGTATGTATTTGTGTATGCATTTGCTGTATATATTACATGTATAATTGTATCTGTATATGTTTGCTATTGTGACCCAAATTGCCCAACGGGGATCAATAACAATGTAATTAATTAATTAATATTTTTATAATTATATCATAACAGACAAAGTGGAGCCCGCCTTTTCTCTGAACGCCACCCTGACCGGACACCTGAGCCTAGACGGCAAAGACTCGTACCTGGCTCTCCGATGGGACTACCCGCAGTTTGAGCTCACTGGAAGCTTCAAGTGTGAGCTGATGGGGCTCACAAGCAACATGCACGTGACCAAAGTCCAGGTGGTCAGTCAGGTCACAGATGCCAGGTCAGAGGGTTGTGGGTTTGGTCGGGGTTTTTAGACTTCCGGGGCGGTGCCACTAACTGTAGTGTCTTCAGGCCATTCCCAAAGGGGGGACATTTCTCGTTCAAGTGCAGTAAAATTGTAAATGGGCTGATTCATCATGTCACGCTCATAACTGTGCCTGATCTACAACAGGGAACTGCTGCTTTTTCTTTCCTAATCCTTACTATTGTCATTTTTCCTGTACTTTTTTGTATATTTGTCACTCTCTTGTGACCTACTATTTCCGGGGTGCCTTGACAGTCGAAGCAGACCTTGTGCTGTTGAAGCTAGAGAGGTGAGCAGAATAAGTCTGATTCCCTGTAAAGACTTCTCTGTTAACACCCACCCCTTGGCTCTCTTATGAACTTTTGCTGTTGCGAGCGCCGTAAAACCCTCTACTATAAAAAAAGAGGTTTTACGGCGCTCGCAACTGCATAAGGGCATATTATGAGCGCCAGAAGATTAGAGGTGTTACAAGAGAGTAACAAACATAAGAAAGAGAAGCTGGGGAGATAAGGACGACAGATGTTTGGTAGGAGAGAAGAAGCAAACCACACCACAGAGGTTTGGGATATAAATACGTCATACGGTAGTTTTTACTTTTTATTGAGAGTTTTACGGTATTTATAACATAAATACGTAATACAGGTAGTTTTAATAAGAGTCAAGGTCTGGAAGTTGTAGCTTTAGTCAAAGCTTTACGGTATTTACATCATACGTGTGCCACACGTGTAGTTTTAGTGAGATGATTGTAGGTTTAGTCAAAATTTTACGGTATTTGCAACTACTTAAATACGTCTTAAAGACAGTTAGTGAAATTCCAGGTATGAGGGTTGTAGGTTTAGTCCAACACTTCACCAATGTTCATCTTTTTAATTGTCTCATTTTTCAACACTTTACCAATTTCCATCTCTGTAATTGTCTCCTTTTCCAACACTCCACAAATCTGCTTGTCTTTCAGTGTTTCACTTCCCAACACTTGACCAATCTTCACGTCTTTCAATGTTTCACTTCCCAACACTACCCAAATTTTCTATCTCTTTCAATGTTTCACTTCCCATCACCCCACCAAACTTCACGTCTTTCAATGTTTCACTTTCCAACACTCCACTAATCTCCATCTCTTTTAATGTTTCACTTCCCAAAACTCCACCAACCTTCACGTCTTTCAATGTCGTATCCAGACCCGATCTCCAGGCCGCCCTACTCGCCATCGAAAGACATGACGTCAGAATCGGGATCCTGGAAACTGCGCTGGTCACTCTGTCAGCTCGTCTAGACCGCTTCAAAGACTCCATGTTCTACACAACGCTGACCAATAACGGTCGACAGTACCTGGTCTCCAGACCTTTCCTCCAGAACTCCGCGATGGCCGAGTCAGCCTGCAAGATTTACGGCGGATACCTGGTGGAGTTTGATCTTCAGGAATTCATCATCGTCAAACAAGTTCTGGCTAACGCTTCCGTCAGTGATCCCGTGCTGGTTGGAATAACGGACGAGATCGCGGAGGGCGTGTGGAGGTTCAGAGAGCACCCTCTCCTCTCGCCATCCTACACGTTGTGGGAGAGGAACCCCCAGCAGCCGGACGGAGGGAGAGCGGAGAACTGCGCGCGGCTGGAGCGAGGCGCTCTGGGAGAATGGTGGCTCACTGATGTCCCTTGTTACGACAACGCGGCGGGCGTGCGTTTCATGTGTGAGGTGCCAGTAGAGGTGTGAGTGTGGGGGTGGGGTGTGTTTGGGAAGGTTCTTCTAGGAGGTTTTTTTGGGGGGTCAAAGTGGTGTCTTTGGAAAAGTTCTAGATGTTCTTTGTTTGGAATAAGTGTCTTTTGAAAGGTTCTAGATGGGGGTTTAGGGGGGGGGGGGGTCATATTAGTGTCTTTGTGAAAGTTTTGTATGTTTTTGCGTCAAATTGGAGTCTAAGCGAAGGTTCCTAATGCTTTTTCGTCAAATCGGTGTCTTTGCGAAGATTTTATATATTTTAAGGTTCTAGGTGGGTTTTTTGGTGTCAAATTGGTGTCATTGTGAAAGTTCTAGATTGTTTTTTTTTGGTTTAAATTTGAGGATTTGTGAAAGTTTGAGATGTTTTGTGTCAAATTCGTGTCTTTGGAAAAGTTTTAGATGTTCTTTTGGTAAAATTAGTGTCTTTGTAAAGATTTCAGAGGTTGTTGAATTTTGTCAAATGAGTGTCTTTGTGAAAGTTATATATTATTTTCGGTCAGATTGGTGTGTTTGCAAAGGATCCAGATTATGTTTTTGAGTCAAGGCGTCCAGAATGGTTCTGTAGACTTGGTGTCGGTTCCGATGAAATCATCTCTCAAAGACCACCGACATCAAAGAAATAATTCCGCTCCAGCAAGTGAGCAAGTCGATTTAGTGTCCATATATGTTGTGTGATTATGTCCTCATCGCAGTCTAACTTATGTCCTAGTTCATGACAATGGTTGAAAAAGTCTTACTTATGTCCTAGTTCGTTTATAGAAATGTTTAACTTATGTCCATCTATAGAAAAGTCTTACTTATGTCCATCTATAGAAAAGTCTTACTTATGTCCATCTATAGAAAAGTCTTACTTATGTCCATCTATAGAAATGTCTTACTTATGTCCTAGATCATGACAATGTATGGAAAAGTCTTACTGATGTTCTAGTTCATCTATAGAAAAGTCTTACTTATGTCCATCTATAGAAATGTCTTACTTATGTCCTAGATCATGACAATGTATGGAAAAGTCTTACTGTTGTTCTAGTTCATCTATAGAACAGTTTTACTTATGCCCTTATCCATGCACTGTATTGAAAGTGTCTGACTTCCCGCATACGCCATGATTCATATATTATTTTTAAAATATTACCCTCCTCCTTCGCCCCACACCAAGCAGTCTTATGTAAAAGTCTGACCACCCCGCCCGTCTGCGTCATAAAAGTTTTGAGTCCACCGGAAAGACGGGAATAGTCACAAGCTTAAAATCGTGAGAGTAGCAATTTTGAACGCTTGTTGACTCATAACCGTATTTCTGTTCAACTGTTGGTTGATTGTTTTTTGTTTTTTATTTCCCGTTTTACAAAAGCATAACAATAAACCACTAGTCAAACAAATATGAAGTTATGAGTGCTCGAGATTTTAAATTTGACACACTCACAATTTCCAGTTTGTGACTATGCCCGTTTTTTCCTGTGGACTCCTCAAATGCACTCAAAAAACGTACTCCCCTTCGATGACATCATTAATGAATCAAACAATCTTACACCATGTCTGCGTGTGCGTCCTGATTCATTCATAATGTATGCAAAAATCTATGTGAGGCATTGTTGTGAAATCAGACACTCGTCAAAATAATGAAATTGAACATATCGACATTTTCCCTCGAGTTTAACGGGTTTTTTTTCTTCCAATTTTTGTTTTTTGGCTCAACACGTTTTGTGCATTTTTTCAAAGCACATTTCTGTGTGGATTTTCATTGAAAAACATTGATTAAAAGCACAACAAATGTACATTTACAGCTTCCAAGGACTCCCAAGCTCCGGAAATCACCAAGCTTTGACAACCATTTTCTCGCTAATTTAACTCTGAAACTAGGCGACCTCGATCTCCTTCATTTGAAAACGCCTCGACTTTTATTCAAGATACTAGATCTAGTAGGTGTGTACTTTTTCCATCGATAGGTGGTCAAATGAACAATCTTTAAAATGGTAACAATAACTCCAGGTAACCAAAAAAAAACCTGACGGCAACTGGTTCTTCCGTGTCATGATACATAATATTATTCAAATTGCTAGAAAATAAACAGATCTGTTTTTGAATTGACATCTGCAACTGTTTCTTCTCGTATTTTTTCCCCTGAGGTTTTTCGGGTTAACTCGACGTCTTGGCAAGACATATCACTGTCACAGAATTACAAAGCTATATCTGCTCAGTAGGCTACCTAGTTTTGAGAAGTTTGACGTCAATTTTTTTTAGCTTCGCATCATTTCAAGCTTTTCCAAATGCAATTCTTTGAATATCTTGAAATCGATTCCCAATATTCCTACGATTTTATAGAGCAGACAGAGCTTGTAAGTAGGTTTCTGACCTCATGGTCTCAGTAACTCAAAACAGTCAAAAATGTCAGATGGAACTTTGAAATTCTGATCGAGGTAGCGATACTTTAGAAATGATCCCCAAAAGTGTGATCTTTGGAGGTCATAAAATTCGATAATAAAAAACAAAACTCTATCAGTGTATGAGTGTGTCTGTTTTGTCACTGTTGGAAGTAACACTCTTTTTTTTAGGTAGAGGGTTTTACGGCGCTCACAACTGCATAAGGTCATATGAGCGCCAATAGGTTACACTCTACCAGCATCTGAGGTGTTGTGGTTAGGTGCGGGGGCTCTCGTGGCCTAGAGGTTAAGGCGTTCGCCTTTCATTCAAAGGTCCCAGTTTGAATCCTGGTAGCGACGGAACATTTTCTTCTCAAATTTTCTCCTTTCACATCCTTTCCTGCTCTCTAAAGTGGTTCTGTGTCTGCTTTCGTTTCCACTTTCTGCCCCCACCCCCTCACCTCCTTTGCCCCATCTTCTAAGCTCCTGACTCTCACTTTCCACTGCTTCTCCTTGGCTCCCTCTAACGGCAGCTCTTTCAGTCACACCCTTCATATTATGGTAGGTAAGATTTACACATAGCCTTCTCGGACAAGGGCGAAAAATCTGGGAGGCCCCGTGTGCAAGTTGCGCACTTTAAAGATCCCTTGGTAGTCCAAAAATCGAAAAGAGTAGGCTTCGGTCGCCATCCGGGCAAAATTCAAAATGTTCTACCAACTGAAAATGTTTGGTGTGTCCAGCGCGCTCATAATATGACCTTATGCAGTTGAGAGCGCCGTAAAACACTGCCCAAACAAAAAAAAAGATTATGTCGTGCTTCTGTGTCGCGAACTTCACAGTGACATTAAAGATGGCTCCAGTAGGGAACAGGATTGCGGGTGCCCACTTATCCCTCGTGACTCATTGGAGCAGAAGAAGGTGGGACTAACGCTAACATTAATTTTAAAAAACAACCACCTCAACTAAGAGAAGCATGTCTTCTTAGTAATTATTACTGAAACACCATCGCACATCATCACTCATCACCACCATTATTTCTAATATCATCATTCCTCTCAGATTGACGAGTTACATCTATGTTCCTTGAACCTCTCTCTGTAACAGTTACTTGTCATACTAAGTATGCACGTAATTCACTATTGGACATTATCGTGCGCACTTTTTTCTACTACTCAGATGGCGTCAATCTCATATAATTTAACCGGCAAGGGGAAAAAAGACATTATTCCTCCCTGACACGTAGTTATCTCTAGCAGGGATATAATATAAAAACCCAAATTTTGTATCAAATGCGATACTGACTTTACTATCAGGAACATCCTGATAGAACACCCGTACTTTGGAGAGTCCCGAAGGAAATAATTATTATCGTTAAAATGCATTAACTTAAAGAAAAATGTTCTCCATCGTTGATCAAAGCAGGTTTCTCAATTGGCTGCTTTTAAGCACAAGGGGGCTATCCCGAAAAATGCATTTTTGAGAAAATGGAAGATTTTTTTTTTTACCCTTGTTTAGCTTCTTTAAAAGACAAGGAGTTTTCTCTATAACCAAACAAATAATACACACCAATGAAACCAAACTCCCCCTCTAGGTAGGGCAATGCCCACTTTTGGTGCAGGTCAAGATTTCTGGAAACTCCCGAAATCTGGGTTAGCCCGCTTGTCCCTAAAATCGACCATTATAAATATCATTGGTCTTTGTTCAAATGTATATGGTGTTATTTTGATTTTTAAATGAAGTTGCTGTTTTAAAATGAAGTTTCATCTTATGCATGAATTTTGAATACCCCAACCATTCTCACTAGTAAAGCAAAACTAAACCGTGCTTTGAACGATCGTGAAAACTAACAACTTGTGCTCCGTGAGATCATATTAAGAGCGGATACAGTTTCGAGCACCGTGAAACTTCTAAAAATTAAACTTAGACCCACAGTCACAAGCATAATAATCTATTATCTATTTGTGGTGGCCGAATTTTGCTGTTCAAAAGGCTTTTTAATGGCTGCATCGATCGACATGCGGTTTTCGCCAAAAAAATTCTTTAAAATTAATATTCTCCATATCATGACGCCCTTCGTTTATTTCCAGTTTTGAGACAGTTTTGCTGTAAAAAGCTAAATTTCTTTATTTCGTCGATCGCTTTTGTTGGCCGACGCTTCTGTCTCTGTAATTTTAGAAAATCCGCCAGGTTTGTTTATTCCAAGTCGTACTTCCGTTCGATATTATCGCGCATTGTCGCTCAATACTGAGCACTATTTTAAGTGTGCAACCCGTATAGATCTAGCCTCATGTTTTCTTATTTTTACTTGGTGCTAAATTCGACTGTGATCCTTTCATTTGATGCCTATCATCGCTTTTTCTGGACTCCTTTGTTAAAGTTTTTTTCTTGCAAATGGGAACAATAAACACGCTTCTGTACAACCACGAAAGCGGAACAGAGAATCAATCTATGCATCTATTATATATTTTTGGCATCTTGGAAACACGTCAAGTGTCACTTTTCTCTCAAGATTTATTGCTCCATTCCACAGTTGAAGTTAATGCTCTGATCATTCCTTTCATCGAACAGGGTACCCAGCTACTATGCTAGAAATGAACAATTATTCGCCACCTCAGAGATATAAAGATCTGTCTGCTCAATATCTAGTTCTGATTACATTTTGACGCAAAAAAGAAATTTCAGTTGCACAACATGTCAAGCTTTGCTGAATGCAATTCTTCGAATATCTTGGCAATAATGACTCGGAATAATCTTTTGATTTTGATAGAGCGCATAGAATATAATTTATTGATTTCTGACCTCATGGTCTTTGGTTGTCAAAAACGTCCAAAAATGTCAGACGGAAATTTGTAATTCTGAGGTAGCGTTTCGTAAACACATCTTACGTTTATTCGTCAATGAAAAAAACCCCCAGCGTTGCAGACTCAGTCAGTTATTGTTGACGTATTAAGTCTAATGTTGGTTAGTTTTAGTAGAGGTTTTACGGCGCTCGCAACTGCATAAGGTCATATGAGCGCCAGAAGATTAGAGGTGTTACAAGAGAGTAGAGAGTAACAAACATAATATAAAAGAAGAAGGGAAGATAAGGACGATAGATGTTTGATAGGAAAAAAGGAGCAGACCACACCAGAGCACCCGCCAACCACCCACTAAGTCTAATGAATCTGGACACGTAAGCATTATAAATAATATTACATTTGTGATAGTGACCGCGCGGTACTTTGATAGCCCAGGTTTCCTATCTTGTACAAGACTGACCGCTGGTCACCACGAAAGTCGCTACATCATAGTTACAAAGTTCTGCCTGACATTTGTGGCGGTTTTTGAGGTACGAGGGCTGTCCCACGGAAAACCAGAAAAAGTCCATAAAAGAAACAATCTTTGTCCTACTATAATTTTTAAAAATTAAAGTAACACATCATACCTCAACATGTGCTTTATTTCTCAATGTAATCACCATCCCGCAGGACACATTTACCCATAGCTAAATCAAAAAGAAGATACAGAATGACAGACCTCACTTCTACCCTAGACCAATTTTCCAAGGGGGTGGACATCTTTGGAGAACTGCTGTTTTCGTCTGTATTTTGTGATGCTCATGGAGCTCCATTGGGAAATTCCTAAAAGATTGTTTTACAAGTGTGCGTTTACAGAATGTGAAAATATTGAATAGTTACAGGGGCCAAATTCCGGTTTTCCGTGGGACAGCCCTCGTACTACGACCATGAGATCAAAAACCAATTGTGAGGCAGCGTGATGGAATCAGGCTCTCGTCAATTTTTGGGCATGTAGAGTTATTGGTATCATCTTAAAGCTTGTTCACTTGTCTTTATTTGGAG
>NW_004797390.1:770705-772800 GCF_000002075.1 Aplysia californica
TGGAAACCCCCCCCCCCCCCCCCCCCCCATTTATCTTGAATACAAGTCAAGATATTTGTGAATGAAGGAGGTGGGGTCATCTGTTTTCAGAGGTAAAATTAGTGAGGAAATGGTCGCCAAAGACTGGTTATTTCCTTAGCTTAAGATTCCGTTGCAACTGAAAATTTACATTTATTGTACCTTTAATAAACGTTTTTCAGAAAAATCCACATCGAAATGAGTTCTTTAATGGGCATGAAAGGTGTTGAACCAAAAACAAAAAATTGATAACAATTCACAAACCTGCGGAAAAATGAAAGTTTCTTCACTTGGATTATTTTGACGAGAGCCTGATTTCACCACGCTGCCTCACATATTATTTTAAAAAGAAGTGCATTCAAAAAAGCTTGACAGGTTGTGAAACTCAAAATCTTTGACATCAAGTGTGAGGCATCGCGGTGAAAAAAGGCGCTCGTCAAAATAAGGAAATCGAACATATCGGCATATTGTGACGTTATGGTAATTTTTATCAAATTCTAGGTTTTTGGCTCAGTGATGTTAACTCCATTTAAAAACACATTTATGTGTTGATTTTTTTGAAAAATGTTGAATAAAGACACACAAAATGTACATTTTCAGTTTCCATCGACTATCAAGCTGTAGAAGTCACCAAACATTGGCCTCCATTTTCTTGCTAATTTTACCACCGAAACCAGGGGACCCCCACCTCCTTCAAACGCAAATATCTCAACTTTCATTCAAGTTAAATGGATATTTTTAACCAAAAAGATAAACAAAAGAACACGCTTTAAGGTGATACCAATAACTTCATATACCCAAAAATTGACGAGTGCCTGATTCCACCCGTCGTGACACAAAATTTTTGGAAACAAATAAGTAGGGGCGTTTGTGGTATAGTGGTTAGGCTCTCGGACTCACAACCGTATGGTCGTGGGTTCGAATCCTGTCAGGGACCTGACGTTGTTTCCTTGGGAAAGGCACTTTACACCAGTTTTCCTCACTTCACCCAGGTGGGAATGGGTACCCGGCTATAGACAGCGAAAGATCTTGTCAGTTTGTTAGTGTTTGAGCTCTTTATCAGCTGCTTGCACTGTATGCTTCCCGGGAAGCTGAGAATGTTTCTGAGTGTTCTATGGTCTGCTGGGGTAATAATATAGTGTAAAGCGCATAAAGCTTGCTTTCGAGCGGGGTTATGCGCTATACAAATACTATCTATTATTAATTAGGAAGTGTCTACGTACTCCCCGATTGGGGTCTACGTAGTCATGGTGTCTAGGTGGACCCCAAAAATGTTGGATTGTGATTGGCTCGCTGAGCGAGCGGTAGTTTACATTGGTTACAATGCAAGGCTGCTAGGCCTACTTACTGATCATCTCGGGTAGTATGTCTATCTTGTGTTACTATGATTAATTTATTTTAGCCAAGAGAGAGAGAGAGAGAGAGAGAGAGAGAGAGAGAGAGAGAGAAAGAGAGAGAGAGAGAGAGAGAGAGAGAGAGAGAGAGAGAGAGAGAGAGTATTTAATGAATAAACGTATCTAGATCTAGATCTAGAATCTAGATTTTGTTGTGCACCCAGCCAAGAGTATGCAGTTCGGTCTAGAGCAAGTAGTGGCCTGGCGGGCGAATGACCGCTAGAGCGACTCTTGGCTACTTGCCTGTGAATTGGCGGAACACACTAGGCCTATCATGCAACTTGATTCATACATGGGGACTGGACGAGAAGGCCAGATGGTGTGGCCTTCTCGGGACTGGATTTAGTCGATTCCAGGGGGCGGCCATTTTGGCAAAATGCTAACGAAAGGCTCATGCTCTTTTACAACCAATCACAATCCAACATTTTTGGGGTCCACCTAGACACCATGACTACGTAGACCCCAATCGGGGAGTACGTAGACACTTCCTATTAATTAAGTACTGAGCAGATAGAACGTTGTAGTTTTGAGATAGCGAAGTTATCGTCTTGTACAGGACTGACCACTGACCATCGCAGGGGTCACAGCGACTTATCGTGATGTCTACTACTATGGATGACTTACGCACTGATCCTAGTGTGTGTGTGTGTGTGTGTGTGTGTGTGTGTGTGTGTGTGTGTGTG
>NW_004797390.1:774862-776357 GCF_000002075.1 Aplysia californica
ACACCCCCCCCCCACAAAACAAACAACAAACCAACCAAAAACAACAACAAACAAAAAAACCAAAGGAGTAATCTAGCATACTCTCAGCCGTTGTTCGATCGACAAAAAAAAATCTTACTATTGTGCATTGGGTCTAAGTAACTGCAAGTTTTTTTTTGTTTTTTTTAATTTTTTTTTTTTTTGGTTACCCCCGCCCAATTCGATCATCTGGCGATTTTGCGTTTAGTAGCAACAACGAAGTAATCAGCATTTTGGATTTGGAAATTAGCTGTTAGTCCTAGAGTAAACACACAGGAAAATGTTTTATATAAAGTAATTCCCAACAAAGATACATTCAGCAAACACTAGAATCTACCAAAGAATTACGGCCTTCTATTTGCTCAGTGCCTAGTTTTGAGAAATTTGATGTCAAAGATTTCGAGTTTCACAACCAGTCTAGCTGTTTCGAAAGCAATTCTTTGAATATCGAGATGATAACGACTCCGAATAATCTTACGATTTTCATAGAGCAGATAGAACGTTTCATTTTTGATCTCACGGTCTTTAGTAACCTCAAAACGACCAAACGTATCAGATAGAACTTTACTAATTGTGAACCGTGCTGATAAAATGAGTCACTTCTCGGATTCAAGCCCTATGGAAATAAATACAGTACGCTTATACGTGAAGCGTTTACAATTTATAAGTATGAAATAATAAAAGACATCTTATACTTAAGGAGTATATTATGGCATCAATACAAAATCAGCAAATTATTTGACTGTGGTGTCGATTTTGGCCAATATACCCTTTTGTGGATTGCGAGAAGTAACTCATTTTGTCAGCATGCTTCACTTATACTCCTGAGGGAGCGAGATTACAGTCACCAATGGTGTTGTTACTGTTATACAAGTGTACATGTCGAGAACTATAAGTGGACGGTCTGATACGGTAAGCTTCAAATATAGACACCTATCTGTCGTACTGTCCATGAGCATGTTATCTAGCTCTCACATCACACATTATCACCATCATCATCATCATTGCCTATCTCACCCTGCACCAGGGTATAGGCCACGGACAAACACTTTCCACCTTTCAATCAAAGCAAGAGAAATGAACACGTTTTAGAATAGTTTCAATTACTCCACCACCACCACCATCATCATCACCATTATCATCATCATCTTCATCATCATCATCATCATCATCATTGAGATGGTATCAGAATATTGTGAATGAAGAGCTCAACCCACGTTGCCGAAGATGCAGCCATGAAAAGGAGGATGTCAAACATATGTTTGAATGTCCAGGAACAATGGCAATTCGAATGGAGTTATTTGGACGAGTGGAGGTGCTTCTGAGTATAATGACAATGAGCCGAAAAGGAGCCTCGCTCTCGCTCTCGCTCGAACATTGAAAGTCCACCAGGCCCAGTAAGGAAACAAAAATCAAAAGAATCAATCATCATCATCATCATCATCATCATCATCATCATCATCATCATCATCATCAT
>NW_004797390.1:781937-786937 GCF_000002075.1 Aplysia californica
CTCTCCACTTACTACCACACACAGACACACTCAAACACTCACACATACATACACACACACACACACACACACACACACACACACACACACACACACACACACACACACACAGGAGCAAATTGTTGGGTCTATATCTATTTAAATTTTCAACAGCTAGTCTAGATGAGATTTTTAGATGAGTGTAAAAACGTGAAAAAGAAAGGTTTCATAACAGAAAGAAATCAAAATTAGAACAGCCCATAAACAACAACAAACATTAACAAATAAGGGCGTGTGTCCACCTGTCCGAAGAAGATTGGCAGTTTTAACCCTAAATGTGCGTAATTTAAAAAAAAAAGTACAGGATATTACATGTAAATTATGGAATCACACACATTAAGGGGCTTGCCAGTGTCAGTACATTGGTCGCAGCAGTGACAAACGCAGATGCCAGTTCTATGTGTAGTTATCAATAACCCTCCGTAGATCTAGATCTAGACAGCACACGAGTGAACACAACACATTACGTTTAAAAGCAGCACCTTTCATAGGCAACACGTCATATCTATAGCGAAAAACTGTTTGGAATTGTAGCATTTCTTTATATAAATATTTACGGCGGACATTTTTTGGACCGATTGAACCATATTGTATACGAACAATCTTTGGTAGGCCCATACTATAATTATAGATCTATATAATATCCGAAATTTGGGGGAAAGGATGATATTTCAGAGTGTTCGGAGAAATAGTGCCCAGCTTTATTTTCCCGAACGTTCGGAGAAATAGTGCCGGCCTTATTTTAATGTCCATTTAATGACATATTTCTGAAAAATGGTGATTAAAGACACAAAAAAGGTAAATATAAAGTTTCCAAGAACACTAAAGCATTGGAAGGTACCAAGCATTGGTGGCCATATTCTCTCTTACTTTACCTCTGAAAACAGGCGATCCCACATCCTTCAGTCTCTAATATCTTGGTTTCTTTTAAAGATAGATGAGTATTTTTTCACCGATTGATAGAAAAATGAATAATAAGCTTTAAGATGATACCAATAACTCTACATGCCCAAAAATTGACAAGCGCCTGATTCCACCGCGTCGTAACACATTATTACTGTGTGTATAATATACACATATATGATATTTGTGAGGCAGCGTGGTGGAATCAGACTCTCGTCAATTTTTGGGCATATTGAGTTATTGGTATCATCCTAAAGCTTGTTCATTTGTCTTGCATTCAACGAAAAAATTACCCATCCATCTTCAATAGAAGTGCAGATATTTTGGATTGAAGGAGGCGAGGGTCACCTGATTTAAGAGGTAATATTAGCGAGAAAAATATGGCCGCCAAAGCTTGGTAAATTCCAAAGCTGGAGAGTCCATGGAAACTGTAAATTTATATTTTTGTGCCTTTAATCACCGTTTTCAGTGAAATCCTCAAAGTAATGTGTTTGTAAATGAACATAAAAGGTGTTGAGCCAAAAAACGAACATTTGATAAAAATTGCTAAGCAGGGAGAAAACTGTTGTTTTCTCCGATTTCATTATTTTGACGAGAGCCTGATTCCACCACGCTGCCTCACATTTATATTATATTATGTATGTATGTATGTATGTGTATGTATGACTGTGTATATATGCGTATATGTGTGTATGCGTATATATGACTGTGAATGTCTGCGTGTATGTGTGTATGAGTATGCATGACTGTATTGTTTGTGTTTGTGTGTGTGTGTGTGTGTGTGTGTGTGTGTGTGTGTGTGTGTGTGTGTGTGTGTGTGTGTGTGTGTGTGCATACTGTTGATCAAAAAAAGGTACCACTCTATATGTTAGATATGTCCGCTTTTTCTTTAGAAAAAAACCCGATTCTTTTCAACCATAATATTGAAGTATGAAGTATTTCACATAACTGAAGGTGAAATGTTTATTTTTCCATCAAAAAGTTTCGTTCATGACTGAAATATCACGATGGGAGTACAATCCAAAAGTCACAAAACCCCAGGGTCTATAGGCCATTCTAAAAAATGGGGAGGGGGGGGGCATTAAGATGTACTTATGCACAATAGAATCGTAAATGGACTGATTCATCAATGTCATGCTCAATACTGTGCCTGAACTGCTACAGAGAACTGCTGCTTTTTCTTTCCTAATCCTTACTATCGTTAATTTTTCTCTACTTCTTACGTATGCTTGTCACCCTCCTATGACACGCTATTTCCGAAGCAGACTTTATGCTGTTGAAGTTAGAGAGGTGAGCAGAGTAAGCTTGATTCCCTGTAAGGACTTCTCTGTTGACATCCATCCCTTTGCGCTCATACGACGACCTTTTGCAGTTGTGAGGGACGTAAAACCTCTACAAAAACTTTTTTAAAAGTCACACGTCAATTTGCTGTGTGGTCTCCTTGAGCATTCAACAAATCAGCGCATCTGCTGCACAGAATAGCTGCCCACAAGTCTTCCTGCAGTAAAATGTTGTTTCCGGTATTGGGGAGAAGGGCTTGTGGCATTGGTGAAATATGAGGCAATAATATTATGTTGAAATCAGGTGCTCGTCAAAATAATTAAATGGAAGAAATCGGTATTTTTTTGGGGATTCGGCAATTTTTGTTTCAATTTTTTCTCAATTTTTTTTCTCTTTTTTTTTTTTTGGGGGGGGGGGGTGGCTCAATACCTTGTACGTCCATTAAAAACACTTTTATATGTAAATTTCTATGAAAAGGATTGATTAAAAGTACGGAAAATACAAATTTTGCAGTTTCCAAGGACTTTTAAGGTATAGAAGTCACCAAACGTTGGCACTAATTCCTTGCTAATTTCAATTCTGCAACCAGTTGACCCCCATCAACTTCAATCCAAAATATCTCGACTTCTATTCAAGGTAAATGGATATTTTTGTCATCAAAAGAAAGGCAAATGCACACCATTTAAGATGATACCCATAACTCCAAATCCCCCAAAATCGACCATCGCTTGATTCCATCACGTCAAGACATAATATGGTTCTTGGACCGGGAGATATTTGAGAAAGAAAGAGATGGGGTCACCTGTTTTTAGAGGTAAAATTAGTGAGAAAATGGACGCCAAAGGTTTGTTATTTCCTTAGCTTAAGAGTCCGTGTTAACTGAAAATTTACATTTTTGTGTGCCTTTAATCAACATTTTTCAGAAAAATTCACACAAAAATGAGTTCTTTAATGGGCACGAAAGGTGTTGAGCCAAAAAACAAAAATTTGATAAAAATTTACAAACCTGCGGTAAAATGCATGTTTTTTCACTTTGATTATTTTGACGAGAGCCTGATTCAACCACGCTGCCTCACATATTATTTATAACTTAAAATTGACGAGCGCCTGATTCCACCACCGCGTCGTGACAAAGCTTTAAGGCAACAACAATAACTCCACATTTCCAAATATTGACGAGCACCTGATTCCACCACCGTGTTGCACCACAATTAATTAATATTATCTTGACACAAATACATAATTATCTTGTATGGTTTTTTTGTGTTCCTTCCACAGCTTCAACATCGGCTTATACTTATACTACCACCAGACGGTCAACATCCCCCGGTTATGACGCACACACGTTTGTTCCCACCGATGACGTTAGGGTCGTCGCTTCCCCTTCCGCTATGCACGACGGCTTCACCAAACACTTGTTCATCAACTGCACCTTCTTCCACGGGCCCAGATCTGATTTCAGCTCAGTGATGTCGCTCATCGTGTCCAAGACGGCTACCAGCAACGACTACGTGTACAGGTGCGGACTTGTTTTGAGTTTCAGTTTACATTGTTCATTGTTCATTATTCATTGTTCATTGTTCATTGTTCATTGTTCATTGTTCCTTGTTCATTGCTCATTGTTCATTGTTCCTTGTTCATTGCTCATTGTTCATTGTTCATTGTTCATTGTTCATTTCATTGTTCATTGTTCATTATTTCAGGAAGAAACATCCCTGCCCTCCGGATATGTCCATTGATGCTCCGTTGCTCTCTCCAATGAGAGGGTCACCGAGGGTCTTTCCATCCACTGATTGTGCCAGTGCATATCTGGTTGAACGTTCTTCTTTTCTTTCCTGCAAGGATACCAGATTTTCCGCTTCCATTTTTGTATTCCCAAAAGCATCATCCTCTCACTCTCCTGGCCTCTGCCTCCCTCTCTTCCTCCTCGCCCGCTGATTGAGCTGGTTGCAGTTTGAAAAAGTAACAACGCACCGTTGTCTCCGTAGGCTGATAGTCCTTCTGCTGACGTTGAATGTCCTGGCCACAGCAGCGCGCCGAGCTTACCAACGCCACGATTTTTCTGATATGAGTTAAAAGTGCCGTCTATTTTGGGTGACAATGGGCAATTCATGTTTATATGGTTCTAAGTAAAAGCACAGACATGAACTTCATGAGAATCAAAGAAATTTAAAAAACAAAAAAATCCACCTCGGGGAAAAATCCAATTTTGTTGTTCTATTTATCCTTTTCTTATTTTTTTTTCGGGGGGGGGGGGGGGGGGGTTCATACTGGTGCAGTGAACCCTAATTGAAGCAACAAAGCTCAGACTTCAGCTCCGTCATGTCGCTCATTGTCTCCAGGACGGCTACCAGCAGCGACTAGGTCTACAGGTGTGGACTTGCTTTGAGTTTTAGTAAGAGTTTTACACATGTCACTTGCAACATAATAAGGTCATATTATAAGTGCCGAAGGTTAGAGGTATTACAAGAGTGTCATCATCCATCATCATTATCCAGTGCCAGAGATCTGCGACAGACATCGGGGATCATGGTTCTCCATTCATTCCTTTGCTCGGATGCTCATAAAGGAGGGGGGGGGGGGGTACAACCCCAAAGTCAAAATTCGGCTCTAAATTATGAAATTTGAGTTGTAGGCATTTTTAGCTTCCTCAGCCTCTCCTACAACTATTTCACCACATAAGAACCCCCCAAAACCGTATTTTGTCCCATACCAGGCATGTTTGTCAGCGCCATTTCCTCATAAAGTTAGTATTTTATTTTTCTTTATCGGCCGCG
>NW_004797390.1:794128-795686 GCF_000002075.1 Aplysia californica
CAGGGCAGTGCTACTGACTGAAGTGTCTTTAGCTCCCCCTCTCCCAACCAGGGCAGTGATACTGACTCAAGTGTCTTTAGCTCCCCCTCCCCCAACCAGGACAGTGCTACTGACTGAAGTGTCTTTAGGCCATCTCCCCTCCCCACCCCCAACCCCAAGGCAGTGCTACTGATTAAAGTTGTCTTTAGTCCATTCCCACAGGTGGGATATTGAAATGTTCTTATGCATCAGGGCGCATAGGGCGAACTGCTACTTTTTCTTTCCTCATCCTTTGCTATCGTCATTTTTTCTCTACTTTATGTATGTCACTCTCTTGTGAACCGCTATTTCCAGGGTGCCTTGATAGTCAAAGCAGACTTTGTGCTGTTGAAGCTAGAGAGGTGAGCAGAGTAAGCCTGATTCCCCGTTTGGACTTATCTGTTGACATCCACCCCCCTGGCACTCATAATATTATGGATGACCTTAAGCAGTTGCGAGCGCCGCAAAAGCTTACAAAAACTGACACCTGGGAAAGGTGCCAGGACTGTCTAGGACAAAGACTACAATGATAATAATAATAAATTGCATTTATATAGCGCATTTCCACAAAGAAGACCTGAGCCAGTACGTTGATTCATGTCAGTCACCAGCAGAACTCTGCCATGCTGTTTATTGGACCTGGTTGAGTTTTTCGTCTTGTTTTTGTTGTTGTTGTTGTTGTTGTTGTTGTTCTTGTTGTTGTTGTTGTTGCTGTTGCTAATGTGTTGTAGTTGTTGATTTTTTCATTGTCATTTTTTTTCATATGCCATAGTATACAAAACATTTTTCATTAATCAAGAACAAAACCAAACCAAACAAACTAACCCAAACCCAAAGAAAAAACAAAAGAACAAAAAAAACCAAACCCCACACACACACAAAAACCACACAAAAACACACAAATAAATACAAAACAAACAAAACAAAACTAGACTAAATCCTCCCAATGTATATCCCTCGCGCAGTGTTAACTTCGACATGGTTCTCCACAAGATGGAAGGAATGGACACCGAAATAGACGCGCTCAACGCCTACAGGGACAGCATGACGTCACGGCTGGACGACTCGCTCCAGGCCATCACGGACGGTCGTGTCTTCTACCAGGGCGGTCAATACGTCCTGTCCAAGCCCTTCGTGAGCAACGTAGCCATGGCCGGAAGCCTGTGTCGCCTTTTCGGTGGCTACTTGCTCCAGCTCAACAACCCGGCCGAGTATACCGTGGTCTCGCAGCTCATTCGCGACTACTCCAATGGCGACATGGTGGCCGTGGGTGCAACGGACGAGGCTGTGGAGGGGACCTGGAACTTCCTGCAGTCCGGCACTGCGATGAGCACCTCGTTCCTGGAGTGGGCCAGCCAGCAGCCGGATGGAGGCCGCACCGAGAACTGTCTGTACCTGTCCACCAACAGAACGTCTGGCCTGGCCCAGGCCTACGATGACCTCTGTTCTGTGTGGTCGGTGGACAGGTTTGTCTGCGAGATCCGACCCTGAGACTTTGGAGGCTGGATTATTTTTTCTTTTTTTTTCTTTTCTTTTTTTT
>NW_004797390.1:810304-816522 GCF_000002075.1 Aplysia californica
CTGGAGAAGCAAAAGTGGGAAGGAATTTGACACTGGACCCACCAACCGTCCTAACCGCTGTAAGTGAAAATTTGAGGAAGAAATGGGCGGATAGCGGTTTCCACACTCTAGGTAGACTGAAGGAGAAGACGATCCAAAGAGGAGAAGGGAAACACAGCCACCGGTGCGGACTAGTCCGGCAGATCTCCAACTAGATTATGATGGAGACTGTAAGCAGATAGACTCTTGGATTGATCCTTAAGTGGGGGAGGGGGGGAGAGCAGAGATGGACATGTTCCGACTGTAGTGACCCCAACACTGGGGACAAAGTGTGACAATGTGTAACAAGGTGTGTCATGGTGTAACAAGGTGTGTCAAGGTGTGACAAGGTGTGACAAGGTGTGACAAGGTGTGGCAAGATAAGGCAAGGTGTGACAAGGTGTGACAAAGTGTGATAAGGTGTAACAAGGTGTGGCAAGGTGTGGCAAGATGTGACAAGGTGTGATAAGGTGTGGCAAGGTGTGAACATTACGAGCAACTCGTCAGAAATTAATGTTTCGAACCCGGAGGAGGGCATGTGTAGAGCATTGTCTCTGAGAAGTCCAGAAGAAAAGTTGTTTTTCTTTATTTTAAATTCTATAGCAGAAATGATATATATTGTTTTTAAATGCTACAGGTATGGGAAAATGTTATGCAAACAAGAAAAGGAAAATGTAAAAGCAAACCGATTGGTTCATGGTTTTCCTCGCAAGACAATAATTGGTGCATTTTGCGTTTAGGGGAGTTTTTTTCTTGAAGCCGTTTTCGTTTTCATAAATAAGTTTCGTCTTTATGAACTTTATGTCAAACACATTCCTTTGGAATGAATTACATCTATTCCAAATTACAACATTCTAAAACAATTTTTGTGTGAGATATTTATTTTTTAAAATTATAAAGCTTTTTTGGTTTTTAATTATAATCCTGTAATTAATGGAAGGGAGTTACTAAAGTAATATAAAGTAAATGAATTAATAAAGTAACGTTAAGGAAATAACGTCGAGCACAGATCGATTTTCCGCCAAAAATGAAAATTGTGAGACGTCATGTCCACCGCTCTTTGTGTCAGACGTTCGGCATTTCGTGCTGTGCGTGATGATGCGAGGATAGAGACGTCGTCAGCGTAGAGTGAGATTGTGAGATCATTCGGGAGTAGTTCCGCCAGTTCGTCGATATAAAAGAGGAAGAGGATAGGTTCCAGGAAGGAACCCTGTGGGAGGCCTTGTTTCATTTTCCTGTTCTTACTCAGTATTCCGTTGAATCGGCGATTTTGAAGGAAGTCATTCAGCCATGAAACGTATTTATCGAGGATACCTCAGACTAGGAGGGTGGAGAGCAGGCCTTTGAAAAATCGAGGAGAACGAGTACCGATTTCTCCTTCTTTTGGAAGCCGTCGGAAATCTTCTGCGTAATTCTCAGAATCTGGTCTTCCACACATCTCCCCTTCCTGAAACCAGCCTGCAGTTCGGAGAACCAGCTGTTTCGCTCGGCCATGTCGTACAGTCGTTCATATACAATTCTCTTCATAACTGTGTTGTTGTTGTTGTTGTTGTTTGTGGGTTTTTTTTTAACGTTATCACGTCTTCGTAAACAGCTGCTGTTTGCATGAGTGAGTCTTACTACTACCGCGCATCGCACCCACACACACACACACACACAGGGCACGGGAGAACTACTCGTGGAATTGTGCACCGGGAGAAGAGCCGGAGAGGAGAGGAAAAGGCTGGAACTTTCTAAGTGAGTGCGTGTATTTAAAGTTTTGTGTCGAACGATGAGCGAGTTTGGGGTGATGGCGGTTGGGTTGTCAACGTCTCACCATTGGTGCGAACGTTGCCCGAGTGGGTGGTTGGCGGGTGCTTCGGTGTGGTTTGCTCCTTCTTTCCTATCAAACATCTGTCGTCTTTATCTCGTCTCCTTCATTTTTATGTTTGTTACTCCATTGTAACACCTCTAATCTTCTGGCGCTCATATGACCTTATGCATTTGCCAGCGCCGTAAAACCTCTACCAGAAAAAAACACCAAACATTGGCCGTGTTCACCACCTCAGGGGTTGGGGGGAGGAGGGGGCCGAGGAGGGGGCCGAGGAGGGGGCCGAGAAGGGGTTGTCTTTTTGCAACGAATAGAGACGTTCTAATAATAAGTAGAAACACATTAAGCCCTAGGAAAAACTTCATTAGGATGGAACCTAGCAAACCTGACAGCTTTCTGAAACATAAAATAATTTCACCTTCCTGATAAGCATATGTGAAGCGTGCAGACAAAATAAGTTGCTTCTCGGATTCGAGCCCTATGGAAATAGATACATCACGCGTATGAAATGATAAGAAGCTTGCTATACTTAAAGAATATGGCATTAATTTTTTAAAAATCTACAAATTTGACCCTAATGTTGATTTTTGGCCAATATCTCCATTTCTGGAGTGCGACAAGTAACTCATTTCGTTAGCACGTCTCACATATAGCACAAGATAAATAAATAGGTACCACTTTGAAGAGAATAGAAATCCTGAACCCTTGCAGACTTGAATAGCGAACGACTGCTCCTCAGATCAACCCACTGCGCCACATCGGCTGACTCGGCAGGCGCACTCCGTCTTTGTTCTTCGTCTGTGGACCTACACTTGTAAACGAACAAATAAAAGTGCATTTGTTTTAACTCTATTCGTACGCCCTGAGTTGATTTTGTACCCCCGGGGTTGTATTCTTCGCATTTTAGAATACTTCAATTACGAGAAGATCTCTTTGAAATTTTCAGTATTTCTCAAAAAATCATTTGGACAGACTTCTATGGAAAGCGTACGGATCGGATTAACGAGTAAATTTCCACTTTGGAAGGTGGTGGCACAGAGTTCCCCACGTCGTATGGATACGATAGTAAAACACGACGTACGAATAGGGTTAGGTGGTGGCACAGAGTTTCCCCACGTCCTATGGATATGTACGGATAGGGTTGATCGTGATGCGTCACAAGTGGCGAGTTTACGATGTCCCCACCACTGGACTCAAGTGTCGCTGTAACCAATTAGTATAGCACCATATTTTGGTGTCAAGGAGAGATGAGTAGGTTCGTGACTGCATTATAATAATCATTATTATCTGGTAGCCCCATGCCCAAACCTGTAAAATAATCGTATTCTGAAGATTATCTTGAGTTTTTTAAAATAATAATAATAATAATAATAATAATAATAATAATAATAATAATAATAATAATAATAATAATAATAATAATAATAATAATAATAATAATAATACTAATAATAATTATAATAATAATAATAATAATAATAATAATAATAATAATAAGGATAAATGACATTTATTTAGCGCTCAACCCCGATTAAAGTACACAGGCTCTGAGCTCTTTACAATACAGTATAACGTACAACAGTAACATAAAGCGTTGTGTTCTGCCTAAAAGAAAATTACTCCAAATATTCATCTTTTTTCAATGAGAGCCAGGTCTAATTTTGACCATGCTCACTCATCATGTTTGTAAGAGCCACCGCTTCTTCTTGTTTGATGGAGACTCAAAGAGGCGTGTGAAAGTGGGCGGTTTTCATGGATCCGGGATCGTTTACTGGGATTTTCTACCGGAATCCCCCCTCCCCGTGCCTCACCCAACTCCCTCCCACCCTCTTTTTCCAACCCGAAAACACGCCATTTAATTATAAAAATAATAATAAATAGCATTTGTATAGCACATGTCCCCACTCGAAAGCAAGCTCTATGCGCTTTACATTTCATGTAATAGTATTAACATTACCCAAACCACAACTTCCCTTTTCAACACAGCTGAAACTGGATTGAGTCCATTTATAGATGTCTACAGTGTTCATGAGTCTGAAACACACTCTCACCACCCTGAAAGATAATTTAGATCATCTAGAAAAACAAATGAAGAAGTCTTGGTTGAAGCAAATTGTAGAAGACAGCTTATGACGAATATAAGAAAGCGACAGGCAAATTTCTTCGGACACACAATGCGGAAAGAAGCATTGAAGAATATTGTAACAACAGGCAAGTTTGATGGAAAGAGAGGCAGAGGCAGTCAGAGGGAAAAGATACTGGACAAGATGGCAACATGGCTAGGAGCAGCAAGAACAACAGACAGCATTGCTGCAACGCAAGACAGAGTGAAGTGGAGGTCCATGATCGTCCACGCCAGTCGACAAGGCACCGGATGATGATGAAAAGAGAGGCTTCTGGCTCCGCCTGACAGGGCCAGGCTTGGCTGAGAGGGATAGAATGTTCAACATCCCAGCACAAAAACAGAGAGACACGATAAATGTGAAGCGTGCAGACAAAATGAGTTGCTTCTCGGATTCAAGCCCTATGGAAATATATACATCACGCTTATACTATAGGTGAAGTCTTAAAAATGTATAGGTATGAAATGATGAGAGGCTTGCTATATTTAAAGAATATGGCATTAATTTTTAAAAATCTACAAATTTGACCCTAATGTTGATTTTTGGCCAATATCTCCATTTCTGGAGTGCGGCAAGTAACTCATTTCGTTAGCACGTCTCACAAATATCCTCTGCACTCGTGAATCGAACTCGGGTCTCCTGCACGCGACGTCGAAGCGCCTCTCTCACCGCCACACCACAGACTCCGGTCACAGATCTACACCTAGCCTTCTCGGACACGGGTGAAAAATCTCGGAGGGACCGTGTGCAAGTTGCGCACGTTAAAGATCCCTTGGTGGTCTAAAATCGATAAGAGTAGGCTTCGGCAGCCACCCGGGCAAAATTCGAAATTTTCTAGCAACTGAAAAAATTTAATGTGTCCCGCGCTCATATGACCTTATGCGGTTGCGAGCGCCGTTAAACATTTACAAAATAAATAAAAAAGACCCCGATCACAGACCTCGGCTGCTGGCGACATCGATGGGTAAACAATCTGCCAGATTAGCTCTGTGATGTTGCCTTTTATAGTAATAACAGTCATTGCCTACTGCAGAACGTTTCGTCAGCCACCCGAGTTACAAAATTTCTTAGCTGTGGTATATAGCGACGTTGTGGTATTTTAGCTTTAGTTTTAGTTGAAGTTTTACAGCGCTCGCAACTGCATGAGGTCATATGAGCGCCAGAAGATTAGAGGTGCTACAAGAGAGTAACAAACATAAAAAGAAGAAGGGGAGATAAGGACGATGGATGTTTGATAAAGAAGAAGGAGCAGACCACACCAGATCACCCGCCAACCACCCGCCGCTGTGGTATATAGCGACGCTGTGGTATATTATAGCGATTAACCCCGTCGTCGTCAAAAACAGGAGACCTGGGTTTGATTTCCGTAGGGGGCAAATTGTCAATGAAGTGGCACAAGTTGGCTCAACTTCCTGCTTACAACATATCGAAAAACATGCAGTAAAATGCTCCACTTCCGAGTCCACTGACGCATCTAAACCAAACTCCCTGTATAACAATTAACAACAACTTCTGCTGCAAACGACATCTACATGTAAACAATTTGCCAGATTCGCCCGGTGAGTTTGCGGACAAACGCGTGCTCCTAAAGACCGCTGATCGTTGGACAAAGCGCTCATAGTAGGCCTAATACGGTGCGCCCACTACGGATGGGATCGGCTGATCAGGCCCATCGCCCGACTCAGTCGCCTCAAAATTTTACGGGTTGCCCACTACGGCTGGATCGGGCCGATCGCCCGACTCGATCGCCTGAAACTGAAAACGAACAAGTTAATTGTTTTTGAGGCGATCGAGTCGGGCGATCGGCCCGATCCAGCTGTAGTGGGCACCCCGTAGGTTTGGCGTAATTTTCAACACTTGACAATCTCGCTACACATAAACGGGTCCATATTATATGGTCGCTTTTATGAACAAGGGGGCTATCCTGAAAAATGCTGTTTTGAGAAAATAAAATTGAAAGTAACGTCTTTGCCCATTTTCCCGTTTCTTTAAAAGACAAGGAGAATTTTCTCCATAACCAAACAAATATATATACGCCCCAATGAAACCAAATTCTCTTGTGTTATTTCTACCCTTCTCTATGTACAAATACTATTAACAAAATAGCTTCTAGATAAATGAACCAAGATTTTTTTATTTTATTTTATTAGTAAAAATGATGTTTGAGATTGAGAAATTTACATTGTGTAAAAGAGCATAATACGCCTTAAATTAGCACAATAATCGCCCTTTTTCTTGGGGTTGATTTTATAATTTATTTATTTATT
>NW_004797390.1:817698-833755 GCF_000002075.1 Aplysia californica
GTGGGGGATGAACTACACCCTGAAAGTCCCGATTCGGCTCAAAATTGTGGATTTGGAATTGTAGGCATTTTTAGCTTCTTAAGCCTGTTTACAACTTTTTCATTGCATAAAAACCCCATAAAGCATTTTCCCCACATACCTGGCATGTTAGGCACCCTCATTTCCTCATAAAGTCAATCTTGTATTTTTCTTTATCGCCTGTTTTCTTAAAACGCAGTTTTTTCTATAATATATACTTTAAAAAAAACACTCAACCATTATTCATCTCATCTTCATAAAATGTTCACAGAATGAAGAGAAGACGTGACACTAAAAATGTGTCTGTTGAATTTCTTTTACTTTAGTTTTAGTAAAATTTTACGTCACTTGCAACACAATAAGGTCACATAAGTCCCGAAGATTAGAGGTGTTACAAAAGAGTAACAAACACAAAAAAGAAGGAGGGGAGGTAAAGACGATCGATGTTTGATAGGAAAGAAGAAAGAAGAAAGAAACCACACCAGAGCACCCGCCAACCACCCACGTTGAATTTCTGGAAGCATCTGGAAGTCTTTGAATAGACCAGCCACTCAGTTCCTTTACAACTTACAAACATTTATTATTGTCACCACTGCTACTGTTGTTGTTGTTGTTGTTTTGTTGTTGTTTTTGTTGCTGTTGTTGTTGTTTTCCCGCAGATATTTAAAAGAGAAGAGCACATGCTAGCCCTTTTTGTTCAACAATATTATCTTGTTGAAGTAAGAAAATTGGGGTAAAACATATTTCCATTTACACGAGTGAATGAAAGAAAAGTTTAACAAAACGGAAAGTTGGTGAAGGTTTCTTTAAACGTGAATTAAAGACAGTTGCTTTTCCATGTGACTTGTTAAACATTTCTCCTCGCCAGACTTAGCCTTGGCACAATGGTGCACATGGCTTTGTCAACTGAACAAAGAACCCACGTCACTTGAATACTTACATACCTGTTCCTTGAAGAAATAATCTGAACTTCATATTACGCATTGAATGCATAATGTGAATCACAAACATTAGAAATATTATGTTCCTTGAAGAAATAATATGGATCACAGGCACAAGTGTGTAGCTACGTTCCGTGAATAGAGAACACGAGAGAAATGCATTCTCAGAGACTGGTTACTTGAAGAAATAATCTGAACTTCATATACACATTGAATGAATAATGTGAATCACATACACATGTGTGTAGCTACGTTCCATGAATAGAGAACACGAGAGAAATGCATTCTCAGAGACTGGTTACTTGAAGAAATAATCTGAACTTCATATACATATTGAATGAATAATGTGAATCACATACACATGTGTGTAGCTACGTTCCATGAATAGAGAACACGAGAGAAATACATTCTCAGAGACTGGTTACTTGAAGAAATAATCTGAACTTCATATACACATTGAATGAATAATGTGAATCACATATACATGTTTTTAGCTATGTTCCGTGAATAGAGAACACGATTTAAATATATTGTCAGAGATTGGTTCCTTGAATGGATAGTACGAACCATGTACGCCTTGAGTGAATAATTTGAATCACACACGATCGAAATATGTTCCTTGAATGACTAATATGAATCACATACACATAGATACTTTTTGTGAATAAAGATCATGAACCCCAGGTACACACAAATAAGCGTGCTGACAAAATGAGTTACTTCTCGCAATCCACAAAAGGATATATTGGACAAAATCGACACCACAGTCAAATTTGCTGATTTGTATTGATGCCATAATATACTCCTTAAGTATAAGATGTCTTTTATTATTTCATACTTATAAATTGTAAAAGCTTCACGTATAAGCGTGCAGTGGCGGTGGGTGGACCAAGATTTGGGTGGGGCTTAGGTTTCTTCCACTTCTTTATCACCAAAAAGCAAGCAATAAGAACAACAGTGATGATTTTGCTATACTCACTGCGAGCCACGGCATTTTGAGTACCATTCAAACGAGAAGAGTCACCTGTGTCTTCCATCTCTTTGTTCTTAGTTAAAGTTAAGCTCTTCTGGATGGTGGGGACGAAGCCGTTTCACCTCCAAATTTCTGTAATTAGTTTTTATCTGAATAAAAAGTTGCCTCAAAAGTGGTTTGATGTAATAAATAACTGATAAATCTCAGCGGCACAAACACACAGCACTCCAAACACATACCGTCTATGAGGTGGATAGGGTCGTGTTGTTGCGGAAAATAGAACGCGCCTAACAAAGGCCCAATGGGCGCATAGGTATCTGTGTCACTGGGGGAAAGTGGGTCGTAAACTTTCACCCCATTGTCAGGGCTGGGAGAGCGTGAGCCCTCTGTGCAGTGTAATTTTGTAAAAGTCTTCTACCTTTTAACAAGAAGAGTTTCATTAAAGACAGGCGTGGGAACCGGCTTATTCTTTCTGAGCCCTAACGACATTTGATTGGCTGTTAGGTCACTATAGTTGTAAGCGGTGACAACAATGATTGGATAAACGGGCAAGCCGCCAAGCTGATAACTGTGTTCATTGCGTGCAATCAAGACGGTTTCAACTGCTTATTATTTCGTTATTTAAGAAACTTTCATTAACTAAGGGATAGAGTTGGGGCGGAGAGGGGGGGGGGGGGGGTGAAGGGCTCAAGCCCGTAAGCCCTTCACTACCCACCACCACTGTAAGCGTGCTGTATCTATTTCCATAGGGCTGGAATCCGAGAAGTGACTCATTTTATTAGTACGCTTCACAATTCACCCTTTGAATAAAGAACAACAGCAACGTTTTACGCATGGTCCTCTTCCTAAACTTCTAACACTTTTCTGAACCTCGTTTTAAAATAGAATTTTTTTAAAAAGCCAATAATAGGGAAGAGTAAACTTTCATGTTCTTTTCTCTTTGGCAGGTTCGTTAGTTTAAAGCAAAAGGGAAAAAAACAACTAGCCACCCTTCTATTTCCCACAAGGTCAACGGCCACAATCATTGCAGGATGACCCTAGGTCAAGCCAGGCAGAAGCAGACGTGAACCATGGTGGTCATCGCTACGTCATGTGCCTGTCTGATGTTCCTCCTGTACGCTTCAAGTGTTCACGGATGTGGTAGGAGTGGGAGCTCAGACTCAGACAGCGAAGGTGTGTTGAAGTGCAGCGGCACGTCCAGTGAATACGTCAAAGGTCTCGAAAGGAGTTCTAGAGGCAACCCCGACTCAATTCTGTTGATAGAGGAGGCAGTCTGCTCTAATGCTCCAAGTCCGTACAGAAGAGACCATACACAGATCTTCTTCGCCGACTGGGAACACAGTTTTGACCGTAACTATAACTGGAATACCTGCCCTGATGGATACTTCGTACAGGGATTCTACTGGACAGGTGGAGAAAGACTTGGAAATATACGAGACGGCCGTTGTATGAAGCCAGCGTCACATCCATACCATTATGGCCACTGTTACGATAAAGATGTATCAGTGTCATTTAACTACAGAGGAGTCAGTGAATGCCGTGATGACTACTTCGTCACTGGTCTCTATCGTGGAAGTTGCGATCAACTATATTGTATCGAAAAAATGAGGTGCTGCAATATGGCACCCCGGCCGGATACAATCAATTCTCTGTCACAAGCTAAGATTAGAGTTATGGACAATACAATGTCTGACATTGCCACCCTGGCTCACTATCTGGGCTACGGCTGGTGCGCAAGTTGCCGTGCTCCGTATGTCGGTGAAGATTTCCGTCGACAAGGCGACACTTGGCAAGCAGACACGACAGAACCTTGTTCCGGGGCTTTGAGCCACCATCGTCTAAGTATGAACTATGGACATTGGAAATTTTCCATCAAGAATATGACATTCGGCACCCCAGTGCTACAGAGCTTGCAGCCGGAAACAGTTGACACTGGTGTAGTGAACAATGAGCTTCCTTATGACGTCACGCGTGTCATAACGCGCTCTGCTGACGTCATTCGTAGCGTAACCCACACCGCGACCTCGGAGTGGCGGCGCTCACATGAGCTGGGCCTCACTTTTGGTTACTCATCTGTAGGTTTCTCCTCCAGCGCCGAGTACAGATTTACATACGGGACGTCTACAACCACATCAGATTCAACAGGACGGACACAGGCAGGGTCGTTCACAGTGAAGGAGTCTCTCACTGTACCCGCCTATAGCGCTGCTAATTTTACGATAATTATATCCCAAACTCGAAGAACTGTGTCTTACACGGCAACAATCCTTATTCATTTTTCCACAGAGCTCGGAGGGTTCATGAGATGGGGACGAGGCCCCGATGGAAGATTAACAAATTGCCATTACCAACACAAAGGCAGCGAGAGGCGACCAACGGTTCATTACAGGTTTGGAAATGCCAGGGTACCCTTTTACGAAGCCCTGAAGGAGGAGAGCGACTCTCTCCAGCGTCCGTGGCTGTGGGCAGACATGAAGCAACGATATACATACGGCCAGAACGTGATAAACAGACTCACCAGGGAGGGACGCTACGAGTTTACACTCACAGGCAAGTTTGACGATGTGGCTGGCAATGACGTACAGATACAATGGGGAGAACCGTACCCTATGCTGGGAAGACACAAGAGGTCTGCGCACGCGCACGCCACCGGCTCTGCCAGGGTCAGTGACAAAGCTCCCCACAAAGTGGTCATTCACGACGCCGAGGTTGAGGTCAAGAAAGTAGTAGCGACCGAGAAACCTGGAGACCCGCCAAGCGAGTTCCCGCCGCCTCCAGTAGTCGCCCTTGACCCTGACTCAGTTGTTGACCCTCCCAAGGAAATCTCATCGGACTAAGTAGACGAGTTTTTAGCCCTAGAAAGCCCGTTACGTCGAAAAAAAATGGTCGTATATGATGTGTTGTTAAAGATTGACAGAGAAAGGAAAGATATGAGATATGTTTAAAAAGAAAGAAGTAGCAAGGCACACCAGAGCACCCATTTATGGGTACATTCACAACAGCATTTTATGATATTGTGAAGTGTGCTGACAAAATGAGTTACTTGTCAGATTCAAGCCTTAAGGAAATAGATACATCATGCTTATAGGTGAAGTTTTTACAGTTTATAAGTAGGGAATAATAAAAGACAGGTTAGAGTTGGAGAATATGGCATCAACTGAAAATCTACAAGTTTGACCCTAATGGTGATTTTTGGCCAAAATCTCCATTTGTGGTTTGCGAGAAGTAACTCATTTTGTCAGCATGCCTCACGTATTGTAGTGTTGAGAAAATATTGTATCAAGTTTTTCGGCATTCAGGCCATTGTCTGTCCAATTTCACTTCGGGGATCCCCGAAAGTTATTAAAAAACTATAATATCATACAATATGAGACGTGCATTCCTTTACCCTTTGAAATCTGTTCCTATCCACAGGCAGACCAATACTACAAGGAATAACGGGGACGGGGATCGGAACAAGTCGGGAAAATGGGCTGTTTATAGCACACTTAAAACAGCATTTGTCTGGCATCGTAGTGAAATCAGGCGCTCGTTAAAATAATGAAAGCGAAGAAAAAAGCATTGGTTTCCGACAGTTTGATTTTTTTGGGATCTAAACTTTGTTTTTTGGCTCAACATGTTTAAGTCAATATAAAAGCATATCTCCATGTGAATGTTATTGAAAGACGTACATTAATAACCCAAAATACATAACTTTTCAGTTTTCAAAGACTCTGAAGCTATAGCTAAGTTACCAACGTTTGGCGACCATTTTCTCGCTTATTTTACCTCTGTAAACAGGCTACCTCCACCTTCTTCAGTCGCAAATATTTCGACTTCTATTCAAGATAGATGAGTATTCGTTTCACTGAAAGCTAAGCAACTATAGAAGCCTTCCGATGATGCCAATAACGCCACACGCCCCAAAATTGACGAGTGCCAGATTCCACCGCGTCATAACACATTTATTGATATTTTTTCTTTTTAGTGTTGTTTTTACCCCCACATCGACACACTTTAGATCTGCATTCAGGGTGTGGGCTTCAAGCCTGTCTATCAGGGCTCACCCAGGCTGAGACTGAGAGGGGGATAATAAATAATAAAAAAAATAAATAAATAAATAGCATTTGTATAGCGCATATCCCCGCTCAACAGCAGGCTCTATGCGTTTTACACTATATTATTACTCCAGCAGACCATAGAACACTCCGAAACATTCTCAGCTTCCCGGGAAACATACAGTGCAAGCAGCTGATTAAGTGCTCAAACACTAAGAAACTGACAAGATCTAACGCTGTCTATAGCCGGGTACCCATTCCCACCTGGTGAAGTGAGGAAAATTCGTGTAAAGTGCCTTTCCCAAGGACACAACGTCGGGCCTCTGACGGGATTCGAACCCACGACCTTACGGTTGCGAGTCATAGAGTTTAACCACTAGGCCACCGGATAACATCCCAAAAGAAAGACCAAGACGCTCGATAACGCCCCCCCCCCCCCTGTGCACTCACACATATACACACACATACACACGCACACACACACACACACACACACACACACACACACACACACACACACACACACACACTTACACACACAGAGGTATCAAACTCGGGTGCCCTGCGTGCAACGACAAAGTAGCACAACCGCTACACCACAGACGCCGGCACTGCACATTAAATTTGACACTCTCTTGATTGTTTCAAGAATACTGATGAGTGGGTTCTCGTGGGTGGTCTAGAGGTACAATGTTTGCCTCTCAATCTCATTCCAAAGGTCTCGGGCTCGAAACCTGACAGCGACGGAAAATTTATTTTTCTTCTTTATTTCTCCTCCTTTCCTGCTCTCTAACCATGTTCTGTCGTTTGCTTGCGTCTCTACTTTCTACCCAACGGAAAAAGCTTAATTAAGGTGTCAGCGTTTTACAGAGCGAGTCTGTCTTCATTAAAAAAAACAACAACTGCACAGCCGAACCTGCCTTAACGGAAAGCTGTGAAAGACGGAAACCTGTCATAACAGTATCTCCCTGCTCCCTCCGTGATAAATTCCTCTATAATTGCTATAAAAAGGAAACCTGTCTGGCGCAGAAATGAAAAGAAAAATGCCTTCCCTTCGGAGGGTTTTTACCTGTCTAAGACGGAACATGCGTGGCCCCTTGATTTGAAACAAAACTACCAGGTTTGGTGGCCCCTTGATTTGAAACAAAACTACCAGGTTTGGTGGCCCCTTGATTTGAAACAAAACTACCAAGTTTCGTTTCACCGGCTGTAATTTTTATGCCGATGTCGACCGGCGAGCAAGGGGAGTTGGACTGAGTAGGAGTGCAATTTGGGGGCAGATGTTACCCCATGCATGTGAGGGCCCCTTAGCGAAGCAGATGGTCAGGGTGGTGTGCCTGTGAGAGAGCTCGAGTGGCGCTCAAGCACGGAAACGTTTAATATGGTAAATCAAAGGCCAGAGGTGTGAAATTAGTTTGACCAATGTCTGCAGCCCTGATGGTACGGTCAGCCGAGAAAGGGGTTCCTCGAATTGTTGTTATATGACGCACGGGAGGAATTGTATTTGTTGACTCTGTGGTGGAATCAGGCTCTCGTCAAAATAATCAAAGTGAAGAAACTTGATTATTTTCGCAGGTTTGTGAATTTTTATCAAATTTTTGTTTATTAGCTTTCATGTCCATTAAAAAACTCATTTCTGTGTTAATTTTTATGAAAAACGTTGATTAAAGGCACAAAAAATGTAAATTTTCAGTCACCACGGACACTTAAGCTAGGGAAATAACTAATCTTTGGCTGCCATTTTCTCACTAATTTTACCTCTGAAAATAGGTGACCCCACCTCTTTCTTTCGCAAATATCTCAACTTGTTTTCAAGATAAATGGATTATTATTTTTCATCCGAATAAACACAAGTGAACAACCTTTGAGATTATACCAATAACTCTACATGCCCAAAAATTGACGAGAGCCTGATTCTACCACGCTGCTTCACATTTGTTGACTGTGTTTATTACACTGACAGGTGGGGCTAAAGGTGGAAGCAAAGGAGATGTTCAAACGTTTCTGTTATTTGTAGGTCAAAAGTGCTCCTATGAAATACAAGCACTGGTGGCAATGCTGTTATCAAATAGGGTAGCACTTGAGAGGTATGAAGTTTCGACCACTGCTTGCCGACCAGACAAGCCATTCTTGATCCACCTGGCTGGGTCTCTAACTCCCCCCCCCCCCTCCGACCCCCTTTCCATCTCCCCCTAAATTCCACTTTCTACTTAAACGAAAAATGTCTAAAACAGACTTTTTTCCTGCCTCCCTTGCCATTCCGTCTTACACAAGTGTGCAGTTTTTAGAACAGTTTTACAGAGAGCAAATTAAAATGGGTGTTGTTAATAGGAAAACCACATCTGCTTTAAAGATAAATAGAAAGTTATTATCAAAATCATAGTCTTAAAATATTAACTTGGGATGTTTGCAAAGAGTTTGTTTCCTTGGTAACAACCTTCAGTTTTTTTGCGTTTTCTAATTAAAAGTATAATTGTAAAAACTGCATATTAATATACTGTATCTGCATGTTTAAAAAAAATGACAGCAGGAGCGAAGAGAAGAAGCAGTGCAAGCCTAGACTACAAAACACCAGTAAACTGGAAGCTGGCCAAGACGGCCACCTACTGTCCAGGAGAAAAATTGTGTGATTGTTTTAGACGGGGGTTCTCGTGGCCTAGGTGTTCTCCTCTCATTCAAAGGATCCGGGTTCGAATCCGAGTAGCGACGGAAAAGTTTTCCTATCTAAAATTGTCTCCCTTCACCTCCTTTCCTGCTCTCTAGTAATGTTCTGTCGTCTGCTTTCGTCTCCACTTTCTGCCCCCACCCCGAACCTCCTTTGCCCCCTCCTCTGGGCTCCTGACTCTTTCTACAGCCTTTTTACTGTTACTGATTGGCTCCTTCTTACTGCTGTCTTTCAACCACACCCCTGGGCTTCTGGTAGGAAAGATCTACACCTAGCCCTCTCGAACAAGGGCGAAAAACCTTAGTTGTCCCGTGTGCAAGTTGCGCACGTTAAAGAACCCTGGTGGTCTAACATCGATAAGAGTAGGCTTCGGCCGCCACCCGGGCAAAATTCAAAAATCTCTTCCAAAAGAAAATGTTTAAAGTGTCCCGCGCGCTCATACGACCTTATGGCGTTACGAGCGCCTTTCAACACTTACAAAACATATTTTTAAAAATAATAATTACATAAAATGATTTCTTGGACCCTGTCATCTTATTGATACAAAAATGATGCAAAGAAAACAATAGGAAGTGGTCGCTGGTACAGGTGATTGTCTTAGACAGGTGGCTGTAAGAGCAGGCTCCACAGAACAAGAACACGTTTATGGTAGTGGTGGGGATTTAGCGTGTGCCCCCGAGCAGATCACTCTGACCTCTCACCATGTCACATGGTTGCTGTGCGGTTGGCTTTCAGTTTTAGTAAGAGTGTTACGGCACTTGCAACACAATAAAGTCACATCAGTGCCCATGATTAGAAGTGTTACAAGAATAACAAACACAGCAACAAAATAAGAGGAGAGATCAGGAAGACAGATGTTTGATAGGAAAGAAGGAGCAAACCACACTCGAGCACCCGCTTTGGTTGGCTACATACTCAAAACTGATCAAACAATGATATTGATAATAAAAAACTAACCACTTTTTCAGGGTCGATCAGTAACGCTACCTGCTGTAAAATGTGGGTTTAAAAACGCCACTGTCCACACTGTGCGATTATTTAAGAAACGGAACCTCAGGCTGTAAAGGAAGAGGAAGGCCACGCAAAAGGTGGATCGAGGGTGTCAAGGAAACCCTAAGAAAACATAACATCACAACCTGAAAGAGTTGCGGAGCTGGCCTACAATAGAAAACTGCATCTCCCCTCGACGCTTAACGGCAACAGAGGATTAAAAAATGAACGTAAAGTAAAGTATAACTCCACACAGTGTTGGAAAGGGCGATACATGGGAACATTGAAATGCAACAGTCATTCTATCAGCTGATGGACTTCAATCACATGAAAATGTTTATTAGTATGTCCCGCGCCCTCATATGACCTTTCTATGCGAGCGCCGTAAAGCACTTACCTAACAAAAATAAACTCTTCCCTCCTCCCCCCCCCCCTCCACAAAAAAAGCAACAGCAAACCCCCCCCCCCCCCCCCCCCTCCAAAAAAAAACAAACAGAAAACCCCCCCCCCCCCCCCCCCAAAAAAAAACAACAACCAACAAACCGAAGATTAGATGTGTTACAAGAGAGTAACAAACACAAAAAAGATGGAGGAGAGATAAGGACAATAGATGTTTGATTGGCTGGATAAAGAAGGAGCAAACCTCATTGGAGCACCCGCCACCCACCCACAACATTACGTCCTTATTGCGTGTACTTTCGCCGGAATATAATCTGGAAATCCTCATCGTCTTAAAGCTATGGTTTGACGGTTGTAAGGCAATTCGCCATTGCACACAGATGACCTGTGTTCGATTCCCGTGTGGGGATAGTTTTTATCCAAGAGTAAAGTGCCCTAGTGCAACCACTTTATCGAGGCGGTTCCCCATAACCCTCTTTGAGGTGCCCAAGGGAATTTTCTTTTAAGTTTAAGTTTGAGTAGAGGTTTTCGGGAACTGCATAAGGTCATATGAGCGCCAGAAGATTAAAGGAGTTACAAGAGAGTAACAAACATAAAAAAGAAGAAGGGGAGAAAAGGACGATAGATGTTTGATAGGAAAGAAGAACCAAACCACACCAGAGCACCCGCCAACCACCCAAGAATTTGCTTAGTAGCAGTCGGTTCATATTATGGTTCAAAAGTGAGTCTGAAAGTGCCCATATCAATAATGTCAAACAAATAAAGTTTTAATGGATACACATTATTAGCCTTGTTCGTCCTGTGTGCAACCACATGCACTTGGTGCAACCAGTCTGCTACTATTGTGTGAATTAAATGCAACCAGCTGATGTCCAAAGATGCAGCAGAAATAAAATCTGGAATGAAAAGATACAATTTGTTTTCAATGTTTTAGAAAACCCTATGGGGCTTCGTCTGAAAAAAAATTGAATTAAAATTGGGGCTAAAAACTGAAATAGTTATTTGCGTGTGGAGAATCTGCAGTCGTGTGAAGGCACGAACATGATTCAACTCGTGTGTCACTGTAAGCGTACTTCCTATTCAACAGAGATTACACACTAGGCCTATGCAACAGCTTCTGTCAGTGTTCAGCAAAGTTAGGTCTTTTTTTTATTTAGTAGAGGTTTTACGGCACTCGCAACTGCGTAAGGTCATATGAGCGCCAAGGGGTGGATGTCAACAGAGAAGTCTTTACAGGGAATCAGGCTTACTCTGTTCACCTCTCTAGCTTCAACAGCACAAAATCTGTTTCGACTTTCAAGGCACCCCGGAAAAAGCGGGTCACAAGAGTGTTATCAACATACGAAAGAAGTAGAGGAAAAATGACACTAGTAAGGGTTAGGAAAGAAAAAGCAGCAGTTCCCTGTTGTAGATCAGGCACAGTTATGAGCGTGATATTGATGAATCAGCCCACTTACAATAATTATTCTACTATGCATGAACGAGAAATGTCCTCCCTTTGGGAATGGCCTAAAGACACTTCAGTCAGTGTCACTGCCCCGGGGGGTAAAGTTAGGTCTTGATGAAGTTGCACAGAAGAGCAATAAAGTTATGTCTTCCCTTGCAGATGCCATTTGTGTTTTTTTTATACTATGAACACTATCATGTGTGTGTTTTGAATACAACGAATGTAATACGTAAGCAAAAACATTCTAGATCTGAAAATCTCTTCAGTATGTGCGTTTCTTTTTTTTTTTTTACTTTGTGCATACTGTACTGGTATTTTAATATGTTTATTTAAACTATGGTTACTGCAAAAAAATATGTGATAACTTTATTGCTCCTCAAAATTAACAATGACAGGCCTATGTTGTTTTATTCGGGCGGGGTGAGAGGTCGTTTTTCTTTTATACAAAATTACAAGCTAGAAAAATAAATTATAATTGTAGAAACAATCGAGACTTACATGTAAGTTGATGATTGTTTCTGATTTTGACGATCTGTCATTGGGAACGGAGTGGTAATATGGGATGCGCGCTAACCTATCCAGTCACTCTTCAGCCTGTCACAGTTGATATGAGCATGTCCATAGTGTTATAACATGTAGTACAACTTTGGCATGCATAATATAATATAATATGATCATAGCAACATCAATGAACTGAGCACTGTGTGTCATACACATCTGGAGGGATTAAGGGAGGACGTATTACCACTCCGTTCCTGACGACAGATCGTCAAAATCAGAAACAATCATCAACTTACAGTCTCGATTGTTTCTACAATTTTAACTCAACTGCCGGTCCGGCCCTCCGTGGTTATATGGGATTTCAGAGCTCAACTGTGACTGCTTCACTTTACTCTCACTGAATATCATTCAGGCGTAAGACTTCATGCACAAAGCAATTAGAAGATAATACATGTATGTTCAAATGAATCAACAAAGCTGTGGATTTTGATCACAATATATAATATGTTTATAAAATCACATGAATATGCACAGAAAAAACCATAAAGGAACAGAATTTGGGATTAACAGCTCATTATATTTACACACGAAAGGTTACATGGAGAGCAAATCATTATGGACATTTGGGGGTAAAATAAGTCTGGATCAGTTTCTCTCCAAAATTTTCTCCAACTTGTTTTTGATAGAGTCGAGTACAAGTGGTCTCTTTTGACCATCACGCAGCAGCCAAGATGGCATTTATGGAGATTCCAGACTGAAGAGCACAGGACATACAGGCACTTCTGGTGCTGTGAGCTGTGAATATTGAGACGTCAATACAAGCCATAGAAAGGACTGTTTATAACCATCTACTCACAGTGTCTCTGCTGACCGGTTTGAACCGTTTTTGGAAACTGAGTAGCAGTTTTGAGGCTTCGTTACCCTCCCTATAGGCCTTAGTAGTCATATTTATGTACACCTTCAGTCATGTTTATGTACACCTTCAGTCATGTTTATGTACACCTTCAGCATGTTTACAATGCACTTGCTTTTGTTTTATTGGAAAGCCATGAATACAATTGGGTCAAGGTGGTGCCCCTTCCTGGATTGCTTAAGGAGAGTCTTAATTATGAATGTACATTTTGTTTCTGTTAATTTCATGAAATTTGTGTCCAAAGAATGAAAGGTTTGGCATCTTTGCCCAGATAACAAAGCTAGAAACATTGTTAGTTTCAAAGTTAGTACCTTTAAAGTCAAATCCTCATGGGGAAACCAAGACTCTAAGAAGTCCAGAACATGTAGCGGGTCCCACGTTGTCAGTTTACTTCTCAATGGTTCCGCCGATTGGCTTTCAAATATGCCTTTGATCAGTCTTTTTACACAGTCAAGATTTCCAAATGGGCCATTTTCTACTTTTAAGTAGCATGACAAGGCTGACCTTGCGGTGCACACAGCGGAGAGCGAAGCTCCTGAGCTAAAATGTTCTCCCAAAAAATTAACTGCCGCAATCACAGGCGGTGAAATGGGATCCACTTCGGTCTTAAGAGCGAACCTCTTCCACTTTGTAATATATGTGTTATAGGCTCTCCTAGTATCAGGTCGCCATGATGCCATGATGAGCTTGGTAGCTTCTTCTGAAAAGCCTTGTTGTGCGTACTGTTGCCTGACACCCTGCATATAACCAGTCTTAGCCTTTTCCTCAGTGGATGTAGAACATACGGGTGGCTTGGTAGGGCCAGAAGCCCTTTGCGTGCTGACAGTAGAACTGGTTGACGCACTAGGAGTTTCATGAGAAGAGGAAAAATGGTTGAGTTGGCCAGAATGATGCAATCACTATACCTGTTGCTACATCTTCCTTGATTTTTTTAAGGACCCCGGAAAGGAGACAGAAGGGTGGAAAAGCCAGAAAATTATGTGTTTTCCAGTTTAATGTGAATGCATCAGTTGTGAAAGCCCCTGGGTCTGGCTTTAAAGATACAAACCTTTCACACTAGTGGTTCAGCCTAGATGCTAATAAGTCTACCTATGAGAGAACTGCGACCAAAACTACTCAAAAACCACAATCAAACAGTAACTCATAATCCTTGTTAAGAAGGCAACATTTATTTTTTCATATCTCTACAATGCTCAAAACAAATCTTGACGATATTATTATGAATTCAACAAAGGTCCTGTTTAAATAAACAAATAATAATAATAATAATAATAATAATAATAATAATAAAAATCGATATTAATAATAATAATAAATATAATAATAATAACGATGATGATGATGGTAATGAAAATAATAACAACAATAATTTTAAAATATATAAACTACTACTACTACTTCTACTACTACTACTACTATTACTGCTACTGCTACTACTACTACTACTCCACTACTACTACCACTACTACTACTATTAGTACTACTTCTACTACTACCACTACTACTACTACTACTACCACCACTACTACTACTACTACTACTACTACTACCACTACTACTACTGCTACTGCTACTGCTACTACTACCACTACTACTACTACCACTACTACTACCACCACTACTACTACTACTACTACTACTACTACTACTACCACTACTACTACTACTAGTACTACTACTACTACCACCACCACTACTACTACTACTACTACCACTACTACTACTACTACCACTACCACTACCACTACCATTACCACTACTACTACTACTACTACTACCACTACCATTACCACTACTACTACTACTACTACTACCACTACTACTACTACTACTACTACTGCTACTACTACTACTACTACTACTACTACCACTACTAATGACAATAATAATAATAATAATAATAATAATAATAATTATTATTATTATTATAATTATAATTATTATTATAATAATTATAATAATAATAATGATATATAAAATAAAAATATTGTGAGGATAATAAAAACAATAATAACAATAATAATTTTTTTAAAAAATAACAGGCCTAATAATAAAAAAAAAAATAATAACAATAATTTAGTAATTGTATTAATGCCGGCAATGATTAATATACACATAGCCTACTTGTAAGACAAAATACCGCTGACAACGGGTAATAACTGGTCGCTTTTAAGAACAAGCGGGCTAAACCAGATTTCGGGGGTTTCCAGAAATCTTTACCTGCACCAAAAGTGGGCATTGCACTACCTAATAGGAGAAGTTTAGGTTTCATTAGTGTGTAGATTTGTTTGGTTATAGAGAAAACTCTCCTTGTTTTTTTTAAAGAAACTGAACAGGGTCACAAAAACTTTACCTTTGATTTTCTCATTTTTCGGGATAACCCCTTCCTTGTTCTTAAAAGCGACCAATTATATAATAATGGGGTCGAGCAAAAGAACGCAAGGGACATCATTCTGACGATAAGATATGAAAATATTTATATTGCGGGTTAATTCCCTTTATTCAATTGCAAGCAATTTCTTGGATAAAGCGTGCTGGTTTACACCCCCACCCTAAATAATAAATAAATACATTAATTTTAAAATTGACACTTAGATTTTTTTTTAAATGGTAAAAAGTGATTAGAAAACGATTTACCAAATATACTCGTTTTTTTAAAATTATATATTATTCACACTAGCTTACATGAATGCGAGTTTCAGATCCTAGATAGTAGAATTTGCATTCTATTGAAACGAGAAAGTTTTTTTTTTCCTTCTCCTTTAAAGTTTGCGAAATGTCACTTCCAATAATTGGTCGCTTTTAAGGACAAGCACGGTAACCCAGATTTCGGGGATTTCCAGACATCTTGACCTACACCAAAAGTGGGCATTGCCCTACCTATAGGAGAAGTCTGGTTTCAGTGGTGTGTATATTTGTTTGGTTAAAGAGAAAACTCTCCTTGTCTTTTAAAGAAACTGACTACGGGGCAAAAACTTTGATTTTCCCAAAACAGCATTTTTTGAGATAGCCCCTTGTGCTTAAAAGCGACCAATTATCCTCTAACTCGGGATTTAGGAGGTGGGCTTCCAACCCTGCCTCTTAGGGCCAACCCAGGTGGAGAGAGAGAGAGAGAGAGAGAGAGAGAGAGAGAGAGGGGTTTAAACTTGGGTCTCCTGTGTATAATAGGGAAG